>NC_134356.1:248943473-248950973 GCF_048569485.1 Anomaloglossus baeobatrachus | reverse complement strand
ATAGATAGACAGATAGATAGATAGATAGATAGATAGATAGATAGATAGAGAGAGAGATAGATAGATAGATAGATAGATAGATCGATAGATAGATAATGAATAGATGGATAGATTGATAGATAGATAGATAGATAGGAGATAGATAGATAGATAGATAGATAGATAGATAGATAGATAGATAATAGATAGGGGGATGTAGATGGATAGATAGAAAAATAATATATATATATATATATATATATATATATATATATATATGTGTGTGTGTGTACTGTATGTACATATATATATATATATATATATATATATATATATATATAATGTACATACAGTACACACACAAACATATATATATATATACACACACACATTATTATTTACACCCAGATGATACATTTTACTGATCATAAGGTATGAAATTATGATGGATGATAAATGTAAAAATAATGCAGATAGATAACGATATCTTCTTATAAATAATATCAGGAATATATACAAACGCTAAAGTATTATTACATATCAGTAGAACTTATGTCAATATATCATTTCTGATTAGAATAAATCATACCGATTGCCTTACTGTCCTATACAGGTAAAGTATATATAGTGTTATAGAGATGCTAGATTACACATTAGATAGTTATAGATGGGGGGACAGATGACTGATATGACGGATACATAGAATGCTGACATCTTGGGTATTACAGGGGGCTGTGACTATATGATATAACGCTCGGCAGCTTCTCAGTGGCTATACATGGGTCCATGTCCAGCTCCTGTGCTGTGCACCCTGCCCATCTCACCATTGCTGTCCTGGCAGGGGGAGCTCCTGTCCATCCGCCCATGGTGCTCGTTCCTCTGGATGGCACTGAAGGCCTGCACACACTTGCCCACTGGGCTCTTGCTGTAGTAGGGGTCAGTGTCCAGAGAGTCCATCACGTGCTCCAGGGCGCCCCCCGTCCCCAGGTAGAAATCGCTGCCAGCTTTCCCACTCTGGGCCTTTATAGAGAATTTGTCGCTTAGATGATAATCCATAATCATGTAGCCTGCTGCTCCTATTCTAACACAGGCGGTAATAGTGTGAGTTACTAATGCTCAGGAGGGGGGACACAGGGGGCTTATATACAGCTGCAGGGCCTGGAGCAGCCTCCCATCACCAACAGCTAGCTCCACCCTGCCCCCTACCCCTAAATCCCAAGCCAAACAAGGGGATGATTCAGGGCTCACTCCAGCAAAGAGGAAACCCTCCTTATTATCCAAATCAATCCTATCCTTAACATGTCACTTACATTACAGATATGTATAGGCTATTAATCCCTATTAATGTGCACATCCTTTGCTATACACTTCGGTGCCAGAAGGAAAACTTTACATCGCTTCATTCTGCACTATCTTTACTGTATGTTCACCCCTGACTTTTCTCTATCTATGGATGGATGGATAGAAAGGTAATAGCTAAATAGATAGATAGATAGATAGATACATACTAGATAAATAGATATAAAGATAGATAATATCTAGATATATAATAAATAGATCGATAATAGATAGATGGATAATAAATACATAGAAAAATAATAGACATATAGATAATAAATAGGTAGATTATAGATAGATAGATAGAGGGATAGATAGATAATAGATAGATAGATAGATAGATAGATAGATAGATAGATAGATAGATAGATAGAATCATAATTAGATAGATAGATAGATAGATAGATAGAATCATAGATAGATAGGTAGATAGGATCATAGATAGATAGATGATAGATAGACAGATAGATAGATAAATAGATAGATAGATAGATAGATAGATAGAGGGATAGATAGATAGAGGGATAAATAGATAGATAGATAGATAGATAGATAGAATCATAGTTAGATAGATGATAGATAGATAGATAGAATCATAGATAGATAGGTAGATAGAATCATAGATGATAGATAGATAGACAGATAGATAGATAGAGGGATAGATAGATAGATAGATAGATAGAGGGATAAATAGATAGATAGATAGAATCATAATTAGATAGATAGGTAGAGGGATAGATAGATAGATAGATGATAGATAGATAGATACATGGATAGATAAATAGATAGAGGGATAGATAGATGATAGATAGATAGATAGATACATGGATAGATAAATAGATAGAGGGATAGATAGATGATAGATAGATAGATAGATACATGGATAGATAGATAGAGGGATAGATAGATAATAGATAGAATCATAGTTAGATGGATAGATAGATAGATAGCTAGGTAGAGGGATAAATAGATAGATAGATAGATAGATGGATAATAAATACATACCGTAGATAATAGACACATAGATAAACAGATAGGTAGATTAGGGATATATTGGTGTTCTATGCACTGATGGTAACTGCAGCTATGGAGCTGGGACTTTTCTTCTGGCGGAGAAGGCTTCTTGATCCCCCACTTGCTGACTTGATGTCTCATCAGGACAGATCGGAGAATGCATTTCTTTTATAAGGTAGGTGCTGAGACATGTATGCAATCTCTGCACCCCCACCTGATGTATATGTTGTATTCACTATCACTATATCCTCAGTCGGTCTCCTCTATTTTTGTCAAGCTCTTGTAGACTTTTTTCTTCAGTCCTCCATTCCTTATTAGAATGAGTTATTGGCTAAAACTGATTTCACCTGGAAACCCAACAGTGATTTTATGTGGTAGTAAAAGTGTGCGCTTTACTGGAGGCTAGTAAACTGCAGAAGCCCCCAACACACCCAGACTGTGACCCTCATAGGGGCCAATCATCAGAAAAGTGCAGCCTGAAAAGAAGAGGACCCTGCTCAGTGTACCATTAATATTCAGGATATGAGCTGTTACTACCCTTACTTTTGTAATGACTCTATTGAAAAAAAGCTGAAAGATCATAAAGCTACATCAGTAATTTGATAGAGTATAGACTATCATCTGACAATGTCCAGCGCCCTGTCCCAGAACATCCCCTCATTAATCTTCCTAACGATGAGTCGGTGAATTCAGCAAACCTGTCAGGGAAGAAGTCATTGAGGAATAGACAGCTCAGTGGCCTTTCCCTCCTCACCTCATTGTACAAGATAAGATAGTGGGCTATGGACAGGACAGGCACTGCCAAGGAAAATCCTGGAGCCATTCCTAGTGCTCCTTCTATGAGGATATGAAGAATCCGACCTGGGAGACTATGAGCAGAGTCATTCAAATCGTAATTATGCCATTTTATCATTAATTGTTTTCATTTATTTCTCCAAATTGATTGGATTGGTTTGTATAATATTTATATTCGTTTTTATTGATTTGATTATATTATTAAAGCTTTCATGCTGCTAGAAATGAATGAAATTTATAATATGTAGTGAAATTAAGGAGGGATCACTGCAATATCGATAGAAATAGAAGAATCAGGGCAAAAGTCAGTAATAATACATGGGCAGTGGTACTAGTAATATTTGTAGCAGTAATGGCGAAGAGCATTAGTAATTTTAGTAGTATCTGTAATAAGCAGCTATTGTAAAAGAAGTAAAAAAAGTTTACATTTATTTATATATATATATATATATATATATACATATATATTTATGTATATATATGTGTGCATATATTTTTTACATATATATATATATATATATATATATATATATATATATATATATATATATATATATATATATATATATATATATATTAGGATATTAGGAGCAGTTGTAGTAGTGATCCTAATAGTAATAATTGTCGACATAGAATTGGAGTTGCACAAGTAATAATAATAGAGATTGTATCCGAAATGGACTTAGTATTACTAGTAGTGGGAATATTGAAGTAGGAGAGAAGTGATAATTACAGTAAAGTCTGTAAAAGAAGTAGTAATAATAATAATAGCAGAAAAGTACCAATAGCAGCTGTTATAATAGTTGTAAAATTAGTACTTGTAAAGTAAAACTGGAGTCCCAGCAGTAATAATTGTAGCGATAATAACATGAATAACAATAGTTGCAGTAGCTGTAATAGCAGTACTTTGGGCTGTAGTAATAGTAGAGTAGAAGAGTAGTAATAATTGTAGGAGTATTTTCAAGAGAACAATAGTCAGATAAATAATGATAGGAAAAGATATTCAATAACCGTTGTAGTCAATAGAACGAAAGAATTAGCATTGTTGATATCTACTGTACTAATGGTAAAAATAATATAATATCATTGGTAGAGATACTCGAAAGGGAGAAATAAATATATGCTGCAAGGATGTTTCCATAAGATTAGAAGAAATTGGACATAATTTTCCAAGACTCATCCACCTCCAAGGACTGGTCTCTAAGATTTCGCCTACTATGGATCATTGAGGCAGACAGAGCCGGCAGTCTGATACATCAGTGCCATGGCCGGCAACTGCATACTGTGTGATTATAGGGCAAAATGTGGGCAGAAAGGCTTTATAATCACTGCTTGAAGGACATGTACAGCTGTGGTCATGGTCCACACTGTCGGCACCCACATGATTATTTAGGAGAGCTGTCCTGTCCTGGTGTGCTACCTCTGAATATTCTGGAATTAATACAAGAAATAAAATAATAATAATAATAATAATAATAATAACAACATAATAATAATAAAAATATAATTTAATATTAATAATAAATAATAATCTAATAATTATAATAATAATTAATCATTTATTGTTATTAATAAAGATAATAAAGAATCATTTATTGTTATTAATAAATATAATAATAATATTAATAATAATAATAACTAAACATTTATTGTAATTATTAAAGATAATAATATTAATAATAATAATAAATATAAAATCAATTCAAATCAGAAAAAAAAAATCTGAATCCAAATAAATATTTATCTTCCAATCATAGTAAATACAACCCTTACATAAAATGTTATCATAGTAATAGCTGACAATGAATAAGAATAATGCGATAAACTTCTTATAAAAAAATAAGTCGATGTAGTGATATAAATACAACAATAATATGAAATACAGACAGGTAACTTGTAGGGATTTGCCCCTAAATTTGATAAAAGCCAATTAGAAAATAAAAGCAGTGCTAACTCTAACGTATTATTAAGGCACCTTCTGATCGGGTGTAGTCAGCTTCCCTGAGCTCAGTAATTCCTCTAACACATTACAGGCCAATATATCAGTAAGGAGCTTTTCCAGAGCAATTTGCTGCTGTAAATAAGGAGCAGGTAACATGCTCTGCAGCCATCGCCCTAATTGTAACCACACAGCTCCCATTACTGCAGCCATTTATCTGTAGGCAGTAAATCCTGCTGTCACCGGTCTGCAGATAGACAGGGCTTTCACTTGTGGTATGTGCCTCCTGTGATGAGGCTGCAGATACTCCGTATACCCCTGCACGACCCCCACTCTACAGGTTAATCTGTGTACATGGCATTCATGCCCAGCATTATCCTATCACTCCAGCACAGATATGGAAGAGGAATCTGTTCTGTATGGGGAAGGTGAGTATGAACCTTAGTGTTATTCAGACCTGGGTACTCTGATTGCAGGGAGTACCGCAGTGTACCTACTACATTAGTATGCTAATCTGAAAAGCCCTTGGATCAAGCACTCCCTGCTCATTCATCTTCAGCTCCAGTTACAGCCACACTGTTGTTGCTGTGCTCTTGAAGAAACAACACATTTTCAGCTTTCCATGCAAATATTGATGTTGGCAAATAAGAAAATTCTCCTGATCCAATGCTAAAAACACAGTTCCTTCTGTAAATGTTCTGTACTCACATAGGCAGCCATTTCTGGGTGACAGGACATCTGGAGGCTGCACACTGCTGGGGAGTGATGGCCCCATACCACTGTGGAGTCATGTTCTGCCTGGCTTCACACCACATGTGTCCTATAGAAGATGAGTGTTCAGCCGGCACTACTGGGAAATTGGAGGGGTTCACTGGATCTGGGGTATTCAGCCGGCACTACTGGGGAATTGGAGGGGTTCACTGGCTCTGGGGTATTCAGCCGGCACTACTGGGAAATTGGAGGGGTTCACTGGATCTGGGGTATTCAGCCGGCACTACTGGGGAATTGGAGGGGTTCACTGGATCTGGGGTGTTCAGCCGGCACTACTGGGAAATTGGAGGGGTTCACTGGATCTGGGGTGTTCAGCCGGCACTACTGGGAAATTGGAAGGGTTCACTGGATCTGGGGTGTTCAGCCGGCACTACTGGGAAATTGGAAGGGTTCACTGGATCTAGGGTGTTCAGCCGGCACTACTGGGAAATTGGAAGGGTTCACTGGATCTGGGGTGTTCAGCCGGCACTACTGGCATATTGGAAGGGTTCACTGGATCTGGGGTGTTCAGCCGGCACTACTGGGAAATTGGAAGGGTTCACTGGATCTGGGGTGTTCAGCCGGCACTACTGGGAAATTGGAGGGGTTCACTGGATCTGGGGTGTTCAGCCGGCACTACTGGGAAATTGGAAGGGTTCACTGGATCTGGGGTGTTCAGCCGGCACTACTGGGTAATTGGAGGGGTTCACTGGATCTGGGGTGTTCAGCTGGCACTACTGGGAAATTGGAAGAGTTCACTGGATCTTGGGTGTTCAGCCGGCACTACTGGGAAATTGGAAGGGTTCACTGGATCTGGGGTGTTCAGCCGGCACTACTGGGAAATTGGAAGGGTTCACTGGATCTGGGGTGTTCAGCCGGCACTACTGGGAAATTGGAAGGGTTCACTGGATCTAGGGTGTTCAGCCGGCACTACTGGGAAATTGGAAGGGTTCACTGGATCTGGGGTGTTCAGCCGGCACTACTGGGAAATTGGAAGGGTTCACTGGATCTGGGGTGTTCAGCCGGACTACTGTGAAATTAGGGGGTTAATTGGATCTGGGGCTATGAGTGTTCAGCCGGCACTACTGAGAAAATGGAGGGGTTCATTGGATCTTGGGCTAGGAGTGTTAAGCCAGTACTACTGGGAAATTGGAGGAGGTCACTGGATCTGGGGCTATGTTCACTAGATGGCTATGTGTTGCAAGGAAGGGACATATATCATGTATTCATTTAATACATTACCCCACTCCTGCAAGCAGCTCATAATCACAATTACATATGTACTACATATATACATGTACCCTAATTACGAAATTATCTGCTCTTGAATCACCCCATCACACACACACACATACACACACACACACACACACACACACACACACACACACGTGTGTACACATACATACACACATTAATATATGTATAGAAATATTTAAAGAGACAATAATGTATAGTCAGGAAGATATATATGTAGCACATATGGAATTGTGAGCTGCTTGTAGGAGTGCGGTAATAACTAGATTTAGCTGTAATAGTCTTTCATTGGATCTGGCAGAACCGAAATGCATCAATATAAAAGGAAATATGGAAGCGACTTAGAAAATGAGAAACATCTTTGTATTTACGGCTGAACACATTGGAATGACATGACTGCACAATCCTGCAAGCGACATTTACTCTTT
>NC_134356.1:248505973-248588473 GCF_048569485.1 Anomaloglossus baeobatrachus | reverse complement strand
CGTGCGGGGACGGCGTAAGGGACAGCAACGGACACCAGAGAGCCCGCCCCCATGGAGAATTTACAAGATTTTCATACCAAAAGGTATAACTTTATAAAGTATTTATTTTGGTTTAAAAGGGGGCACAAAAAGTATAGAAACCTTACTAGAATGCAGCCCAGGAGCTGCAGAGGGGGAAACATTTAGGTTGAAAGCCAAATTTCTGGTGACAGGTTCCCTTTAAGCAGACTGGTGGGAGGTGACAAGTCAGTCGGCTCCAGTGGAGCAAAGGGAGAGGAAGTGTAGTAGAAACTCTCAAAGGGAGAGGGAACTGGGGGTTGGAGGCCCTAGGAAAAGTGAAGTAGTGCCCCTCATGGTGTGATGGGCTGAGGAGTCGAAGCTCCGGAGAAGTTGGACTAAATTGGGACATAGCAAAAGCAATACTATTGGGAGTGGATACCTGGACGTGCTCTCCTTCCCAAGCAACAGTGGTGCACTGGGACTTTTGGTTCACCTGCAGCATGTGTGTGTAATGACTTTACTAAACATCATCCAGCACCATGATAACCGGTCTGAGTGAGTACATGGTCATCCCCTGCTTCCAGCAAGCCTGCGCTCTCCTGCACCCCACCATCCAGAGTCCCGGGGCCTTCCCCTACCCGTGGAGGGAAAACGTCATCTAGCTCCTCCAATTCATCAACCCCGGTACTCCCATCGGCAGCGGCGGTACTCTCCGTTACCGCACACCACGGGTGGCGTCACAAACTATATCTCCCCTGTAAATAGCGCATTCTTCATTCGGATGTGACCCTAAAGGGTGCTTTACACGCTGCGACCTAGCGAAAGCTATCGATGTCGTGCGCGATAGCACCCGCCCCCGTCATTCTTGCGACATTTGGTGATAGCTGCCGTAGCGAACATTATCGCTACAGCAGCGTCACACGCACATACCTTTTCAGCGACGTCGCTGTGACCGCCGAACAATCCCTCCTTCAAGGGGGAGGTGCGTTCGGCGTCATAGCGACGTCACTGCAGCGTTACTAAGCGGCCGCCCAATAGTAGCAGGGGAGGGGCGGAGATGAGCGGCCGGAACATGCCGCCCACCTACTTCCTTCCTCATTGCCGGTGGACGCAGGTAAGGAGATGTTCGTCGTTCCTGCGGTGTCACACATAGCGATGTGTGGTGCCGCAGGAATGACGAACAACCAGCGGCATGCATCACCAACGATATTATGAAAAGGAGCGACGTGTCAAGGATCAATGTTTTTGACGTTTTTGCGATCGTTGATCGTCGCTCCTTGGTGTCACACGCTGCGATGTCGCTAACGACGCCGGATGTGCGTCACTAACGACGTGACCCCGACGATATGTCGTTAGCGAAGTCGGAGCGTGTAAAGCACCCTTTAGCCTCCAGGTATGGACACCCTCGAGCCCGGGATAGTGACTGTCTCTCTGTCTCTCTCCTAGTCTGTCTGTGTGTCACTGTCTGTCTGTCTCTCTATCTGTGTCTATGTCTCTGTCTGTCTGTTTCTATCTGTCTCCATCTCTGTGTCTGTTTGTCTCTCTCTATCTTTGTGTCTGTCTCTATATGTGTGTCTGTCTGTCTGTGTCTTTCCAGGGCTGTCTCTTTCTCCGTCTGTCTCTTTGCCCGTCTGTCTCTTTGCCTATCTGTCTCTTTTCAGGGCTGTCTCTTGTCAGGGCTGTCTCTTTGACCGGCTGTCTCTTTCCAGGGCTGTCTCTTTTCCCAGCTGTCTCTTTCCAGGGCTGTCTCTTTCCAGGGCTGGCTCTTTCCAGGGCTGTCTCTTTGCCCGTCTGTCTCTTTGCCCGGCTGTCTCTTTCCAGGGCTGTCTCTTTCCAGGGCTGTCTCTTTCCAGGGCTGTCTCTTTGCCCAACTGTCTCTTTCCAGGGCTGTGTCTTTTCCCGTCTGTCTCTTTGGCCGTCTGTCTCTTTTCACGTCTGTCTCTTTATGTCTCTCGCTATCCGTCTCCCCACCGACATCATATTACCTCACACATAAACTTGTTACAACTAACAGTTTATTTTGTTCCTATAGTAACCACTGACAGTTGCTATTAATAGCCTGTATTCAGTTTAATGGAGGCAGGATTTTGGATAGTAACTGTAAAGCGCAGGGTTAAATTTTCCCGTCAAAACATAGTCTATGATGTTCCCTGGGTCACATGGAGTGTCTGTGCAAAATTTCGTGATTGTAAATGCGACGGTTCAAATTCCTTTAGCGGACATACTGTCATGCTCCCCGATTCCCGGTGCCGTCTGTCACTCACCGCTCCGGTTCCCGGTCCTTCTGCCTGTGGCTGCCCCTCTCACTCTCCCTCCTCTGCGTCCTCCGTGCCTCCTGCCCGCCGGTCCCAGCGTCTCCCTGCGACCCAGGACCCTCTGTCTGGTCCACCTGCATCTCCTGCACCGCTTCCTGCTCTGGTCTCCGGCACACGAGCCTCGCACATGCGCATTAGGGCGCGCACGTTCACTCACCTCTTCTTAAAGGGCCAGCTTCCCGGAAACAGGATATGGTCAATTACAGGTACAGGGTATATTAGAACTTCCTTACCATGTGGGCGGTGCCTGATAGCTAGGTGTTCAGGTCCCTGTGTCTTGTACCCAGATTAACCCTGTCTCTTCCGCAGAGCCCGTCTCCTGTCCTTACCTGGTCCCAGAGTGCCGATTACCCAGGAGGTGTCCCGGTGACTGTTTGCTGAGGATCCTGCCATCTCCCGTCAGCCTGAACCCGTCACTTGGACTTTACCTGGAAGCTCCAGCCTGCACGTCCCGCTGGATCCAGACCCCGTCAACTGTGACTATTCGGCAACTGTACCCGGTGCCCGTCATCTGTCCTGCCTCCGGTTCCCGTTGGACTATTAGTCATCTCCCGTGCCGATTTCTGAAGGACCCGTACCCCGTACTCCCTGTGTTCCAGCTGCCGTGCATTTATGCCCTTTGGTGGGGTGACCAGACAATCCCTGTATAGGGGTTAGCTCTTGGTTGCCTCTCTGGTGGAGTCCGGTGCACGGTCCCGTGAATCCACCTCCAGGACGTTACACATGCACACTTACACACATACATACATACTGTATATATATATATATATATATATATATATATATATATATATATATACACACACATGGTACATACACACACACGCACACCAAGCATACGCATACACACAGTCATGGCTAAAAGTGTTGGCACCCTTGAAATTCTTCCAGAGAAGGAAGTCTTTCTCACAGAATATTATTGCAATTATATGTATTTTGTCATATACATGTTCACTCCCTTTGCGTGTATTGGAACAACACAAAAAGAAAATTGGAAATTGGACATAATTTCACACAGAACACCAAAAATGGGCAGGACAAAATTGTTGGCACCTTTCCAAAATTGTGGATAAACAACTTTGAAGCCCCCAGAAAAAGATGGAAACAAAGCGCCGGAGAGTTCTGAAGTGGCATCAATGAGTCCAGTTCGAAAACCCATTGAACACCTGTGGAGAGATCATAAAATTGCTGTTGGCAGAAGGCAACCTTTAAATATGAGAGTCCTGGAGCAGTTTGCAAAAGGAGAGTGGTCAATAATTCCAGTTAGAGGTGAAAGAAGCTTGGTGCTGATTGTGGGAAACGATTGATTACAGTTATTTATTCCAAAGGATGTGCAACCAAATATTAAGATGAGGGTGCCAACAATTTTTTGGAGTTTTGTGTGAAATTATGTAAATTCGCTTTTTTTTTTTTGTTGGGTTGTTCCAATACACACAGAGTAAATAAACATGTGAGAATTACAATGATTTTCAGGGAGAAATACTTCATTGTTTGGAACAATTTCAAGGATGCCAACACTTTTGGCCATGACTACGGTATATACTGTATATGTATGTATGTATAGACACACACATATATTAGTCATATACATATAAGGCATGTATTCACCCCAAATGCAATGTAAAAGTGGAGACTGCCTGGTAAGGCTTCCATAGAGAGATTCTGCTGAAAACCGGGAAGGACATTTGTGGGCAAATGCAATGATGCACACTTACAATGGTGGACAGAAGTAAAATGCAGACAACTCAGTAACACACAAATGGCTGTATTTGAGCGCCTATTTTAAAAGCAGACAATGAACAATGAACAGAAATTAGGAGAAGTAAGGGCCACACCTGTTCTGTTGGGGAACACAATGGAGGTTTTAATATTGTTAAGGGTGCTTTACACGCTGCGATATCGCTAACGATATATTGTCGTTAGTGACGCCGTTAGCGTCATCACAGCGCGTGACACTAAGGAACGCCGATCAACGAGCGCAAAAACGTGAAATGTTGCTCGTTGACACGTCGTTCATTTCCATAATATCGTTGCTGCTGCAGGTACGATGTTGTTCGCCGTTTCTGCGGCAGCACACATCGCTATGTGTGACACTGCAGGAGCGACGAACATCTCCTTACCTGCGTCCACCGGCAATCAGGAAGGAAGGAGGTGGGCAGCATGTTCCGGCCGCTCATCCCCGCCCCTCCTCTGCTATTGGACGGCCGTTTTGTGACGTCGCTATGACGCCAAACGCACCTCCCCCTTGAAGGAGGGATTGTTCGGCATCAACAGCGACGTCGCAGAACAGGTATGTGCGTGTGACGCTGCAGTAGCAATAATGTTCACTACGGCAGCAATCACCATATATCGCACCAACGACGGGGGCGGGTGCTATCGCTCGCGACATTGCTAGCAATCGCTAGCGATGTCGCAACGTGTAAAGCACCCTTTAGGGTGTTGTGAGAGCATGCATATAAACAAGACGGAGGAGAATAGCATTTGTTAAGAGAAAGGAACGTTCATCAGGATGGGTGCAAATAAAAGCTGAGGGCTGAGTTTATCACCTTAAAATTATTTGCTACCTGCTGTATAAAATAGTCAAAGTTGAAGCACTTATGACTATAAGGCTGCGTGCCCACAATCAGGGTAAAAAGCGTTTTGGACGTAGTGTTTTCCATGTCCAAAAAGCTGTGTTGTACAGTACAAGCACAGTGGATGGGATTTCTAGAAAACCCATGCCCACTGGGCTTGTTTTTTCCACAGCGAAAACTGACCTGCAGTGTAGCTTCCTGATCCGCAGCATGTCAATTCCGCAGGAAGAACGCAGTGAACGACCGTAACTGCTGGAGCCCGGATAGTGGGCACGAGCAACTGCTGTCTCCTGTGGAGCAGACTCGCGGCCCCGCAGGTCAGGACCCGCCACGTCCAGGCGCAGAGAGTCCTGATCGTGTGCACATATCCTTACAGGCATTTGAGCTTTTTGGATTTTGACATAGTTCGCAGCCATGACCGTAAACTAAAATGTTGAACAGATATCCAGACTTAAACATGAGACTTAAATGGCCATTGTTCTGGCTCTGATTTGATAAAACATTCCACTGGATTCGGACGAGATTTTGGTGGGTTAGTCTGAATTTGACTTTCCCAACTGATGATGTCACAGGAGAGAAGGATCCGCTGATGTCGTTGCGGGAGAGAGTACATTTGTATGGGGGACAAATCAATAGAGATCTAAAGAGTACCAGCTCGTTAAGACATACACCTTCAAGTTTAAGTAAAATGGAATGTAAAAAAAAATGCTTAAAATTACCTGGACATCTATGTATTGCAAAGCTTTGCAGTTACTTAATCCATCAAGTGAAGTTAATCCACAGCGTCTTAAAGACAGAAATTTTAGTTGGACACATTTTGACAATGTTGAAAGACTGCAGCCTGGCAAGTCATGAAGAGTCACCGCTGTAACCTAGAAATGAAAGATATTAAAATACATATGACTTGGACATGAGCTTACAATAAAAGCTGGATCACGATAAAGTAGTGAAAAAATACATTAACGTATATGAATCTAAAAAGAAGAAAACCCTGAACCTGAGCAGAAGTAAGATAAAAGGTTTACGTGGGATCTCATGCACTTAAACAGCAGCGGCAGTCATATGGCGGCCAACAAGTGACATGAGTGGGTGACGGCAAAGCTGCTGTGTGCCTTACTAAAGAAAAGAAAGTGGAAGATGCTATTATACATGCAATGACTCAACGGAACTAAAGGGTGAAAAGACTGGAACTCTATTATGAAAACATTTTCCCCAGGAGTGAATGGATTTATATAGTGCTCCGAGATCAATGTGATAAAGATTATGGTGGGCTGTAGACTAATGGAGGCCTGTTCAAGTTATTATTATATACAGCAATTTGATTTAGGCATTGGTAGTGTCTTCTTAAAGGAAACTTATTTTGAATGCCTAATTAAAATAACGTTTCTATTTAAAAAAGAAAAAGTGAGCAAGTGGTATTATAATTACCTGAATTATTATAATTATGGCATGGACTGTGCAGGTAAGGCATAGTAAATAGCAGTTATATGGCAAAAACGTCACTAATAGACATATATAGCTTAAAAGCACATTCAACATACAATGCCAAACACAGCATAGATCTGATATACATGCAATCACCAAGCAATAAAGAAGTAAAAGATCATGTGTGAAGCAGTTGTCACGCCCCGGAGCAGCTTAGCTGCTCGGATCCGGGTGGTCCGTGGCTCGAGGGGTCCCAGACTCGGGGGGACCGTCGAACAGTTTTTATATGAAAAATAAAAATAAAAATACGCCATTCGCGGTTTGTGGCCACGGATAGTAGGGCCGCTGCTGCAGTTCCCACTGGGGTTGATGGATGGGGGCAGCGTGGATGGTGGAGCC
Source organism: Anomaloglossus baeobatrachus (assembly GCF_048569485.1). Classification (NCBI taxonomy): domain Eukaryota; kingdom Metazoa; phylum Chordata; class Amphibia; order Anura; family Aromobatidae; genus Anomaloglossus; species Anomaloglossus baeobatrachus. Next base: position 248,581,761 of record NC_134356.1, on the reverse strand, counting down.
CTCCGTGAGCGTGGCTTTTCCCCAGGGGTAGGTGAAAGGTTAACGTGGAGGCGCGCGGCAATGAAGCACTCCAAGCAAGGAGAGCAGTTTGATGTTGTTTACTCACTGGTTCTACGCCCTGAGACGTACTGGATTCCAGGTGCACCCTTGTCCCTGATGACCGTGCCAGCTGACCTGGTGCCACTCTCCACTTGTGCACTCCTGTGTATGTGGGTTCTCCCTGGCGTGGAGCACTTGGAGGCTCTCCTGGTGTCTGGGTCCTGCCGAAGGCAGCTTGGACTATTTAAGGGAATATGTCCAGGTCCCCACTATGCTGCTGATGCCTCGGACGTTAAAGGGTGGCAGATGAGTCCTGGAAACCAACCCGCCTGGCAGAGTTAACAGAGGGCTTGAAGTCCATGTCTGTTCTGGGGATCTGCACCCCTGCATGCAAAGTACTGTGAGCTTTGGATGTCCACCCAACTGTCCTTGGGGCTTGCTCTATCACTCCACAGCTACTTTTCCTCCTCTGAGTGGCTGTTCTTACAACTCAGGTATTTGCAGTGTCTTTCCTTCTTTCTATGTGTCTCAAGAGTTTCTGGTCTATCTTGACACCCTTCCTCTTTCACTGTCTACTCCTGACTAACTACACTTCCTGTCTTCTGCAGACTACCCACACTCCCCAGGTCACTATCTCCTCCCCCAGGTCTGGTCTCCTCCTCCCAGTTGGCTGCCTGTTATCTACAGTGCCCAGCCCTGTCATCTGGCTAGGTGAGGCTCCCAGCTGGGTACTAGTGATAGGCAGTCCGGCTCTTTTTGGTGATCCGGTTCACAAGGACTCCGCTCACCATAGAGAGCCGGATCTTTCAGATCGTTCTCGGCTCCTTAATAAATATGTGTTCACCCCAGGTGAACACATATTTAAGATTATAGTATCGCCGCCAAAACCCCGCCCACCTGTGGCTAAACCCCGCCCACTTACAAGGGATCAATTAGATTGTTGAGTAGGCGGAGTTTAGCAACGGGTGGGCGGGGTTTCAGCAGCGAAAAGAGCCGTTTTGAGATTTTAGTGGCTCACACTGGTGATCCGGCTCCTGTCAGTCACAGCAGGGAGCCGGATCTTTATGTCGGATTGTTTGCGCCCGACACATCACTACCGGGTACAGCGAATGTTAATGTCCTGGTGTGCTAGTGTGTGTGAAGTGACTGGCACAGTTATGTTGGACTTGAACTGTTACGTTATTTTTTTGACACCTAGTTACCGCAGGGGCGTCACACAGTCTCCTGTGGTGTATGGTGTCCCTTACCTGTCAAATTGTAGAGGGAGACAATAGTAACTAACACCCACCATAATCTACATAATAATCTATCTATGGGTGTGCTGCCTATCCAGTTCTTCATCTGAAGACATTTTTTGTCATCACCACAGAAACCGATTTACAGCTTTCTTCAGCTTTGGCTGATTTAGATGTAAGGAGATGCTTTTTATCTTCATTACTTATATTTTCTTAACTATTTTGGGGCTAAGAAACCAATTACTACGCGTAGAGTTCTGGACTTAGTTACAAGGTTCAAAATATACAATGGTCGTTCTGGAATTAATATTGTACAGTAAGGGTACATAGATGAGAACACTTCAAGTAAAACTCTAGTGGGGCCATGCTAATCCACAATTGGCTTAAGGAAACTTGCTCCATTAGTCAGCGTAGGGATAAAGTAACATTCATTTACAATTTGTCTGAGGCAACTGAATCCCTAAACTAAAGACTAATCAAATAATATATAACTTTTAATTCATTTTTATAAGATCATGGGACAACACAAAATTCTTAAAACCACTGAGCACTAGTATTAGCCTCTGCCCCCTGGTGACGCCAGGGTGGTGAAACATGTTGGGGAGGCTACTGATTGAATTTTAAATAGCGAATACTGTGGTCACTAACAATAGGAACAATACATGTATATTATGCTATGCTGCGGATATGAGCGTAATAAGCCCAAATGGGGATAAATGAAGTTCGGCAGCTGGGATGATTGTATAGATTATTGAAAATAGACCACAGTGCTCAGTGATTTTAAGAATTTTGTGTTGTCCCATGTGTGATACCAATGTGATATGACTGAAGAATGAGTGTGATTAGATAGGAATCCTAATCAAAAGATAGTCTTATTTGATCCATCCAAACTCAGTATCAGAGAGGTGTCCTCTGGTTGACCCGATTTCACCATGATGAAGAGTACGTGTTAAGTAGTTCTTGAACAAACCACTATTATCAGGAAGGAACGCTTACAGTTCAACGTATGCAGGAAACAAGTGGTTAGTTAGAAACATGTGTAGGAAACTAGCGATGTAAAATTCACGGCTCATTGCAACATAGCAGGAAACCAGTGGTTAAGCCAGCAACATGTGCAGGAAGCTACTGGTGCCCACAGAAGTGGGTGGTCAGGTTACATGACCATGACTCAGCAATCACATGCTGGTCCCCAATTGCAATACTCAGTGCACACGACACCACAATGTACAAAGTTTGGTATAAAAATACAGGGCTCGCTTAGTGAGACAGGGACATTTCCAGGACACACAAAGTGGACGCACTGCGCCTGTAATGCAGAGGCCGGGTTGTTTTCCTTCTCACTAATCGAGTCCCTCCGATGAGGAAGGAATGCTACAACATACGGTAATGTTGATGCATATTTCTGTTATTGTATAAGATTCTATGACTATAAAGTAGTGCTAATGCCTATGATTATTCATGTGCTATTAAAATAAATAATATCTTGCTATAAAGAATCTTAGTATTCATACCTGATTAGGATATCAGTGAGCGCTTCGTAAGTATGGGCTTATAGCACCTTTTTAGGAGAATTTAGCAAGACACCATGATCTTAAAAAAATGAATTAAAAGTTATATATTATTTGATTAGTCTTTAGTTTAGTGATTCAGTGTCCTCTAGCAAATTGTAAATTAATGCTAATCCACAAGGCACCACAGACATTACGTTCTCATGATTGGTAAGATGCCCAAAAGTCATATCCCACCAATCACACACCTAAACTAAGGAAGCGAATCGTGCGTCGGGGCCCCTGGACAGCACTTACCAGCTGGAGATTACACTATGGGTATCACTTATTATCAGTTGTAGCATGCCCCTAGAGGCTAAGCGTGCCATTTACTTCTGATGTGCATATGCCTAGGCCGACGTGTGTGGGAGTGAGCCCGTAATAAGGTATATACTTTCTATTTACTAGGCACTGATCTGGGATCTCCTCCTACATTTGTGACATGGCACGTGGTTATTTGACCATACCTGTTTTAGTCGGCTGAGGCAATTTTTGGTTGACTATGTTACTGAATATGATTGTTACTCTGCTTTTGTTCACGAGTGTGGTAGTGAGAACCTTGTATTAGTTATATATTACTTTTTTCAGGCACTTATGAGGTCCCCTCCGACATTTGGGGCATGGCATGATTACATTCAAAATACACCTTATTGTCTGCCTAAATACCTCCTGTTGGGTGCATGCTACTACTTTGGAATTGTGCTTCTGGATTTTCCCTTTCCGCGGTAACTGCTGTCCTCCTTTCTTGCACTTTATCTCCCCCTGTTACAATGTTTGTCTATTTTATGAATATTTAATATTTAATAAAGATTGTACATTTTATATTCAAAAAATTGGAACATGACTCTGTTTTTCTTGATTTTCTAAATGTTTGGAGTTTCCATATGTGAGTTTCAATGATGATTTTGATCTCAGCCTATGAAACAGATGGACGCTGGAAAAGTGGCAGAAGGTGGGTTTCTCTGATGAATCTTCAGTTGAATTACACTACAGCCGCCGCAAATACTGCAGGAGACCTACTGGAGCCCGTATTTGATCCAGAAAACAGTTAAGTTTGGTGATAGAAAGATCATGGTCTGGGGTTACATTCAGTATGGGGGTGTGCGAAACATTTGCAAGGTGGAAGGCAATATCAATAGCCTAAAATATCAAGAAGTGTTAGCTACCTCTTACATTCCCAATCATAAAAGGGGTCAAATTCTGTAAAAGGATGGTGCTCCATCTCATACATCCATCTCTACAACAAAGTTCCTCCTGGCAAAGAAGATCAAGATGCTCAAGGACTGGCCAGCCCAGTCACCAGACATGAATATCATTGAGCATATTTAGGGTAGGATGAAAGAAGAAGCTTGGAAGACAAAACCAAAGAATCTAGACGAAATCTGGGAGGCATGTAAGACTGCATTCTTTGCTATTCCTGATGACTTCATCAATAAATTGTATGAATCATTGTTGAACCGCATAGATGCAGTCCTTCAAGCTCATGGAAGTCACACAACATATTAAATATGGCTCTAATAGCACAACAACTTCATTCACTAATGTTATGCAACATATATTTGTATTACAAGTTAATTATTTGTTTGAATTTCACATTACTTTCTGTGGGCGACAAAACTTTTGTCTTGCCAAAATCTGACCTTTCTGTGTTCATTAAATGATCAATATTTCAGCTTTGCAGCAACTTTATTTTCATAACCTAAACCAAATTTGGGAGGGTTTCAGCTTTCAAAAGAGTAATTTATAAAAACAATGGATGAATTTAAAGTCCGGTTATAAGCTTTTATTTACATAACATGGATAAGCGACAAAACTTCTGTCAGGGACTGTTTATTCTATGTGTTGGAATCGGTTGTAAATATACTATACTCTCACTGTGACCTCCCCAATAATCGTCGTAGTGGTGAAAGCCGCCGTCGCCTTGTTCATCAAAAAAAGTATACTGTAGTACTATTTTAGGCAGCAAAAGAAAAAAAAACTTTTACGTACAAAGAAGACAAAAGTATTCTAGGAGTGATACCTTTATTGGCTAATCTGAAAAATTATATTTCAAGCTCCCGAAGCACTATTTAGTGTTCTTTGGAAATAAAATTGTCCTTCACAAAATAATTTAGCACCCAATTCATTAAGACTGGCATTGTACATGCCAGTCTTAAAGAGAATCTGTTACCATGTATTTGCTCCCCCATCTAAGAGCAGAATAATATAGAGACAGAGATCCTGATTCTAACGATGTGTCACTTACTGAGCTGTTTGCTATCATGTTGCTAAAATCACTGTTTTCTCTGCTGCAGATCTAGCATTATTTGAATGTAGAGCAGGGTTATAACAAGCTCATTCAGCTGCTGGACTACGTGGCAGCACGTCAAGTAGTCCTCTAATGGTAATTTCCTGCTAATTAAACAATGATTTTATGAAAGCTAAACTAAGCACTCTAATAAGTGACACATCGCTGGATTAAGGTTCTCTTTTCCTGTATCATGCTGTTCTCAGATTAGGTGGAAAAAAATGGGTGACAGAAGTCCCTTTAATGAAGAGATATTTTGGAGCCGGAAGTGCATGTCATTAAAGGATTGTTCTCAAGTTTAAATGTTATCCCTTATCCACAACATAGGGTATAACTTTCTAACCTCCATGGCCATCCCAACAATCCACAGAACCCGAGTGAAAGGAGCGGAGGTTGATCATGCACCCCGCCTCCCCATTCATTCTAATAGAAGTGTCGAAGATCTGTCGAGCGCTGCAGTTGACAATTTCTGGCACTCCATTTTGAATGAATGGATCAATAGTGTGCATGATCGGCCTCTGCTTCATTCAGCTTGGATTGTTGACAGTCCTGGTTTTCAGACTGTTTGGGGGCAGCTGCAATTAGACTCCCAGGAAATTATCCCCTACCCAATGGATAGGGCTTAACTCTTATGCGGGCTTCACACGGTACGATCTATCGTGCAATTGCACAAGCGATCATACCCGCCCCCGTCATTTGTGCGTCACGGGCAATTAGTTGCCCGTGGCGTAAAAAGTCGTTAGCCCCCGTCACACGTACTTACCTGCTGAGCGACCTCGCTGTTGGCGGTGAACATTCACTTCCTGAAGGGGGAGGTACGTTCGGCGTCACAGCGACGTCACATAGCGGCAGGCCAATAGAAGCAGAGGGGTGGCGATGAGCAGGACGTAAACATCTCGCCCACCTCCTTCCTTCCGCATACCCGGCGGGTGCCACGGGACGCAGGTAAGCTGCAGTTCATCGTTCCTGGGGTGTCACACGGAGCGATGTGTACTACCCCGGGTACGATGAACAACCGGCGCAAAGTAGAATAAACGATTTTTTAAAAATGAGCGACCTGTACATGATTCGCGATTTGTAACTGATTTGCGATCGTTTACAGACGTCATACAGTTAGGTCCAGAAATATTTGGACAGTGACACAATTTTCGCGAGTTGGGCTCTGCATGCCACCACATTGGATTTGAAATGAAACCTCTACAACAGAATTCAAGTGCAGATTGTAACGTTTAATTTGAAGGTTTGAACAAAAATATCTGATAGAAATTGTAGGAATTGTACACATTTCTTTACAAACACTCCACATTTTAGGAGGTCAAAAGTAATTGGACAAATAAACCAAACCCAAACAAAATTTTTTTATTTTCAATATTTTGTTGCGAATCCTTTGGAGGCAATCACTGCCTTAAGTCTGGAACCCATGGACATCACCAAACGCTGGGTTTCCTCCTTCTTAATGCTTTGCCAGGCCTTTAGAGCCGCAGCCTTCAGGTCTTGCTTGTTTGTGGGTCTTTCCGTCTTAAGTCTGGATTTGAGCAAGTGAAATGCATGCTCAATTGGGTTAAGATCTGGTGATTGACTTGGCCATTGCAGAATGTTCCACTTTTTTGCACTCATGAACTCCTGGGTAGCTTTGGCTGTATGCTTGGGGTCATTGTCCATCTGTACTATGAAGCGCCGTCCGATCAACTTTGCGGCATTTGGCTGAATCTGGGCTGAAAGTATATCCCGGTACACTTCAGAATTCATCCGGCTACTCTTCTCTGCTGTTATGTCATCAATAAACACAAGTGACCCAGTGCCATTGAAAGCCATGCATGCCCATGCCATCACATTGCCTCCACCATGTTTTACAGAGGATGTGGTGTGCCTTGGATCATGTGCCGTTCCCTTTCTTCTCCAAACTTTTTTCTTCCCATCATTCTGGTACAGGTTGATCTTTGTCTCATCTGTCCATAGAATACTTTTCCAGAACTGAGCTGGCTTCATGAGGTGTTTTTCAGCAAATTTAACTCTGGCCTGTCTATTTTTGGAATTGATGAATGGTTTGCATCTAGATGTGAACCCTTTGTATTTACTTTCATGGAGTCTTCTCTTTACAGTTGACTTAGAGACAGATACACCTACTTCACTGAGAGTGTTCTGGACTTCAATTGATGTTGTGAACGGGTTCTTCTTCACCAAAGAAAGTATGCGGCGATCATCCACCACTGTTGTCATCCGTGGACGCCCAGGCCTTTTTGAGTTTCCAAGCTCACCAGTCAATGCCTTTTTTCTCAGAATGTACCCGACTGTTGATTTTGCTACTCCAAGCATGTCTGCTATCTCTCTGATGGATTTTTTCTTTTTTTTCAGCCTCAGGATGTTCTGCTTCACCTCAATTGAGAGTTCCTTAGACCGCATGTTGTCTGGTCACAGCAACAGCTTCCAAATGCAAAACCACACACCTGTAATCAACCCCAGACCTTTTAACTACTTCATTGATTACAGGTTAACGAGGGAGATGCCTTCAGAGTTAATTGCAGCCCTTAGAGTCCCTTGTCCAATTACTTTTGGTCCCTTGAAAAAGAAGAGGCTATGCATTACAGAGCTATGATTCCTAAACCCTTTCTCCGATTTGGATGTGAAAACTCTCATATTGCAGCTGGGAGTGTGCACTTTCAGCCCATATTATATATATAATTGTATTTCTGAACATGTTTTTGTAAACAGCTAAAATAACAAAACTTGTGTCACTGTCCAAATATTTCTGGACCTAATTGTAGGTGTCACAAGGGACGACGTCGCAAGCGATGCTGGATGTGCGTCACGAAAACCGTGACCCGAACGACATATCGCACGATAGATCGTTTCGTGTGACGCCCGCATTAGTCTTGATAAAGCCCTTTCAATTAATTTAGCACATCTTCTCGGGAACATGTACCTTACCAGATATAAAACTCTTCTACCCTTAGGGCACCGTCTCACTAAACGACGTACCAGCATTTCTGACCACGATACAATCTGTTCAGGATCGCTGGAGCATCTCTACATGGTTGCTGGTGAGCTGTCAATCAGGCAGATCTCACCAGCGACCAGCCACCAGCGACTCGTGTAACGATGCTGCGCTTGGTAACCAGGGTAAATATCTGGTAACTAAGCAAAGCGCTTTGCTTGGTTACCCGATATTTACCCTGGTTACCAGCGTACACCACTTAGTGCTGGCTCCCTGCACACATTGCCAGGGTACACATCGGGTTACTAAGCAAAGCGCTTTGCTTAGTTACCCGATATTTACCCTGGCTACGTGTGCAGGGAGCCAGCGCTAAGCGGTGTACGCTGGTAACCAGGGTAAATATCGGGTAACCAAGCAAAGTGCTTTGCTTAGTTACCCGATATTTACCCTGGTTACCAGCGTACACCGCTTACACAGAGTCGGTGCTCGTTGGTCTCCCGCCGTCAAACACGCCGATGTGTGCTGCACAGCGGGAGACCAATGAGCAAAAAATGAACCAGAACAGTGTGTAATGATCAGAGATTTCACAGCAGGGGCCAGGTCTCTGCTTAGTGTCACACACAGCAAGATCGCTGATGAGGTCACTGGTACGTCACATAACCTGTGACTCAGCAGCGATCTCGCTATGTGAGAAGTACCCCTAAGGAACTGGGGTAACATGTCTGGCATAAAAAAATGACACCATTATTGATTAATTTTTCAGGCAGCGTTACCAAGCCCTGTCCAGGTTCTACCACAGCTCTGGCTATATTAATGGAGCTTTCCGAAACTTGCATAGAAAAAAAAAAAAAAAATCAATATTTTTTCTCATCTTTAAATTGCGTAAAAATACTGCAAATTTTTAAAGTGTTTAACACCAGTTTTATGGCGTAAACACTTTGATGAACTGGGGCCGTAGGCAGTTTAATAATGCCACCACGACTGTAAAGGAAAAATTTCAAATAAAAAGAATCTATTAAAAACTGCAAATGAAACAATTCTTTAAAACTCAGAAGTTCACAAAGTCTTAGACACTAAAGGCAGAGCAACATATGAAAGCTGTTGGCTGAATTCTGTTTTTGGCTGACAGCTCGCTCTCCCGCAGAGTGTGTATGCTTTCTGTATGGGGAGAAGTTAGGAAGCTTCTGCCAAATACTAGTGGTGGCCCATCCTCATACAGAACAGAATGATCCGGAGTTTAAAATGAAACTAATCCTTCTCTTCCTTAATATTGCCTAAAGTCGAGGAGGTGGTCAGTCAGTTCTAGCAAAATAAACAGGGTGGGACAACCGTACTTTAATGTGTATGGAGCCATTATTTTAGTACATATTTACTGTATATGTGTGCCATTTATTTTTTTTTAATTTTACCGTAACCTCTCCGACCAACGACCTCCAAATTTTTCTTCAGCAAATGTTTTTCCCTGACCTTAGTTGCATATTCTTCACTTTTTAAACAAAACGATCCTCCACATATTTTTAATCACAAGGAAGTTTCCCCATACGCCTCGCTTCTAAGTTCAATTTCGAAGCGCTATAAATTCAAGATATGAATTTTTTTTTCCCGAGCATCAATAAGATGTTGCTAGTTAAAGTGTCAAATGGCAATGCGAGCTTGGATAAGCTTGTTTAGAAAGATTCCAGCTATGATCATTTTCTTCAAATGGAGAAACATAACCACACACATCACAACATATTGGAATCATTGCTTTTATTACTGAAGCTGAAAGCGGTGTCTGTTTTTCTCCACGACATGAAATGGTTCTCTTTTGATATGCAAAACTAAAGCTTAGATGCTATGGAAAATACTCAAATGAAAAATGACACATGGAAAAGCACTGACAGGATGATTATTTTTTTAATAAATTTATAAATATCTAGAAAAGTGATCTAAAGTGTTTTTTTTTTTTTTCCAAAACTGTATTATACCAGTTAACTCCTTCATTCCTCTGCCCATTTTGACCTTAATCACCAGGCCATTTTTTTCAATTTGACCAGTGTCACTTTATGAGATTATAACTCTGGAACGCTTCAACAGATCCCGGGGATTCTGAGATTATTTTTTTCACCACATGTTATACATCACAGGTCTCAAACACGCAGCTTGTTAGCCGCATGCGGCCCCTCAGGCTGTTTCTTGCGGCCCGCATGTCCGTGGCACCCTTGACGATCACGGCCGCCACAGTCCAGCGCTTTATTTCAGGATGCATGTTTTTCCGATGTTGCGCAGAGTCAAGCTCTCTGAACAGCTATTCCAATGGCTGGTGTGGCCAATCAAAGGCCAGCAGATAACACGTATAACGTCACCTTCTGGCCTCTGATTGGCCGGAAAATCATTCATCTAAAATGAAGCACTAATGACGGTGGGTCCATGCACCAGCCATAATCATCAAGTGGGCCACGGGCCTGCGGGCCACAAGAGAAAGTGAAGAGGACACCAAAGGAACAGAGGACAGGTGAAAATGTTCGTGTGTGTGTGTGTGTGTGTGTGTGTGTGTGTGTGTGAAGAATGGGACAAAAGGGACATTACTACAGGATAGACCAGAAAAGAGGGCATTGCTACATGAAAATAACCAGCATGGGCACATTAGTAAAAGGGGACAAGGATGGGCACATTACTACAGGCAGGAGACAATGATGGGCACATAACTCTACGATGGGGACAAGAATAGGGCACATTACTATATGATGGGTACAAGGGTGGACACATTACTCCAAAATGGGGATAAGAACGGGCACATTACTATAGAATGAGGACAAGGATGGGCACATTACTATAGAATGAGGACAAGAATGGGCACATTACTACAAGAAGGGGACAAGGATAGGCACATTACTACAAGAAGGAGAACAGGATGGGAACATTACTAAAAGATGAGGACGAGCATGGGAACATTATTAAAGATGTTGGCCAAAATTACTATATGGTGCCAGTTCTAAAATAACATTACTTACTAAAAAGGGATAAAATGTAAAAAAAAAAAATCAAAACAAAGCATGAAGTTTTTCACCATTAAAAATGTTTTTTTAATATACTTAAACAAAAAACGTGGACATTTGTTACAATAAACAAGCAAAAAATGTTCAAAAATAGTGATTCAAAAGTATATAAAAATATGGTACGGACAAAAATGTCACTTTGTCCTGCAAAGAATGCGGCCCCCCCAAATTTTTTTTTCTATGTGCGGGCCCTTGTACCCAAACGAGTTTAAGGCCCCTGTTGTAAGTGGTAAATTTTGAGAGATATGAATTGCGTTTATGCATGAAAATTTGATTTAAAAAAAAAAGTGAAAATGTCGCAATTTTCGAGCCTTGAAATTTTATGCATGTAAATGAGAGTTATTTCACACAAAATAGTTAACAAATAACATTTCCCACATGTCTATTTTACATTAGCACTGTTGTTTTAAACATTTTTTTTGGTGGGAAGTTAGAAGGGTTAAAAAGTTTAATGAATTTTCTCAATGAAATTTACAAATCGATTTTTTTATGGACAAATTTGAAGTGACTTTGAGAGGCCTAGGTGACAGAAAATACCCAAAAGTGACACCATTCTAAAAATTGCACCCCTCAAATCAATTCAAGCTTAAGGGAACTGAATGGAGTGAAAAATAATGACTGAATAACAGAAAAAAAGAAGGATTTCCCAAAAACAATCAACAAAAAAAACAACCTGCAGTCAAAACTGTCAGAAAAATGCTCAGGTGATGCTTAAGAAACAGATAGGAACCTGGCAAATGTGGCTCAGTCTGCGCTGCTGTAAATGAGATGATCTGTGCCGCCCCAGCAGCGGATCGAACTGCTCGGATCTGTCCATTCGTGGCTCGAGGGTCTCCGGACCCGGGGGCTTAGGGGCCACACTCTAAAGTAAAAGGGGGATATTTACAGGGGAGTTATAGTTCGTGACGCCACCCGTGGTGTGCGGCAATTGGGAGTACCGCCGCTGCCGTTGGAAGTACCCAGGGTGATGGAGTGGGGCAGCAAAGTGTCGTTGCTCTCCATGTGTAGGGGTAGGCCCCGGGACTCTGGATAATGTTATTAGGTGCCGTGAAGGGGAAATCACTCAAGTACTCACTCAGCCAATAAGCAGATGCTGACACCCAAGTAAACCAAGTCTCTGGGTGCCGCTGCCTCTCAAAGGGGAGCTCGTCTGGGTCCCGTCCTGTGCAGTGTTGCTGGTGGTCTGTAACCTACCCCCTGGCACTAAATTTTAAAGTGTCCGTTGTGGTCTGGTAGCTTGGAACTTGCCGGGCCCGGTCCCCACTGTGGCTAAGTGTGGGAGCCTGCTCTCAGGGCTCATGCTTGGGATTTTAGTGGGCTGCTTATATGGAAGGCCCTAACCACCTCGTTGCGCTAGTGCCCCGATTCTGGAGCGAGTGGGAACAGTCCATAAAGGCTCCACTCTCCACAGGTTAATTGCCGGGTTGCCTGAAGCTTCTCCCCGACCTAGGGTCCGTGTACCCCACCGTACCTTTGACCCCAGACCGGAGATTAGGTCCAGGCTGCTGACCGTCCACTCGACTGGTCCTGGCACCTAGCCGCAATCCCCTGCGACCGGGGGTCCGGGTCCTCCTGCGACCTAGGATTGGATTCTCCTCCTCTGGGAGCTCCAACTCCCAGCTTCCTCTCACTTCGCTCCCCTGGAGCCAACAACTCACTGGGGAGCTCCTTCTCCCAGCTCCTCTCTCACTGGGAGCTACTTCTGTTCTGCCTGTCAGCTCTGCTCTGCACTTCCTCCCAGGGCTGTGCAGTCGGTAAGCCAAACCTTCAACTCCGACTCCTCAATTTCCCTTGCACCGACTCAGACTCCAACTCCACGACTCCGACTCCTACATATATTGCTTATAACTTTATTTAAAAATGTATTGTAGTGCATGAACATGTGTATGTGAACATCAGATATTTAATATTTTTTATGATATAATAATCAAGATATTTGGACAGAACATAAAATATATTTATTGGAATACAACTTTAGAACACAAAAAACTAATAAATTGTAAATATGTAATACACTATGTAATATACAGTAGATTACATATATATCTTGTGTGTATGTATGTGTATGTTATATATATATATATATATATATATATATATATATATTACATATTGTATTACATATTTACAATTTATTAGTTTTTTGAGTTCTAAAGTTGTATTCCAATAAATATATTTTATGTTCTATCTAAACATCTTGATTATTGTATCATTAATATGATTAAATGTCTAATGTTCACATTGCACTACAATAAATTTTCACTTAAATATAAGCATTACACTAAATGTCATTATTTAGTATGTTTTTGTTGAAAACTGCTTTTTGACACTTACATAGTTTATTATATATTATATAGTGTTTTTATATATATATATATATACACAGTTAGGTCCAGAAATATTTGGACAGTGACACAAGTTTTGTTATTTTAGCTGTTTACAAAAACATGTTCAGAAATACAATGATATATATAATATGGGCTGGAAGTGCACACTCCCAGCTGCAATATGAGAGTTTTCACATCCAAATCGGAGAAAGGGTTTAGGAATCATAGCTCTGTAATGCATAGCCTCCTCTTTTTCAAGGGACCAAAAGTAATTGGACAAGGGACTCTAAGGGCGGCAATTAACTCTGAAGGCATCTCCCTCGCTAACCTGTAATCAATGAAGTAGTTAAAAGGTCTGGGGTTGATTACAGGTGTGTGGTTTTGCATTTGGAAGCTGTTGCTGTGACCAGACAACATGCGGTCTAAGGAACTCTCAATTGAGGTGAAGCAGAACATCCTGAGGCTGAAAAAAAAGAAAAAATCCATCAGAGAGATAGCAGACATGCTTGGAGTAGCAAAATCAACAGTCGGGTACATTCTGAGAAAAAAGGAATTGACTGGTGATCTTGGGAACTCAAAAAGGCCTGGGCGTCCACGGATGACTACAGTGGTGGATGATCGCCGCATACTTTCTTTGGTGAAGAAGAACCCGTTCACAACATCAACTGAAGTCCAGAACACTCTCAGTAAAGTAGGTGTATCTGTCTCTAAGTCAACAGTAAAGAGAAGACTCCATGAAAGTAAATACAAAGGGTTCACATCTAGATGCAAACCATTCGTCAATTCCAAAAATAGACAGGCCAGAGTTAAATTTGCTGAAAAACACCTCATGAAGCTAGCTCAGTTCCACGTCCTCTGTAAAACATGGTGGAGGCAACGTGATGGCATGGGCATGCATGGCTTTCAATGGCACTGGGTCACTTGCGTTTATTGATGACATAACAGCAGACAAGAGTAGCCGGATGAATTCTGAAGTTTATTCCACCATGTTTTACAGAGGATGTGGTGTGCCTTGGATCATGTGCCGTTCCCTTTCTTGTCCAAACTTTTTTCTTCCCATCATTCTGGTACAGGTTGATCTTGGTCTCATCTGTCCATAGAATACTTTTCCAGAACTGAGCTGGCTTCATGAGGTGTTTTTCAGCAAATTTAACTCTAGCCTGTCTATTTTTGGAATTGATGAATGGTTTGCATCTAGATGTGAACCCTTTGTATTTACTTTCATGGAGTCTTCTCTTTACTGTTGACTTAGAGACAGATACACCTACTTCACTGAGAGTGTTCTGGACTTCAGTTGATGTTGTGAACGGGTTCTTCTTCACCAAAGAAAGTATGTGGCGATCATCCACCACTGTTGTCATCCGTGGACGCCCAGGCCTTTTTGAGTTCCCAAGCTCACCAGTCAATTCCTTTTTTCTCAGAATGTACCCGACTGTTGATTTTGCTACTCCAAGCATGTCTGCTATCTCTCTGATGGATTTTTTCTTTTTTTTCAGCCTCAGGATGTTCTGCTTCACCTCAATTGAGAGTTCCTTAGACCGCATGTTGTCTGGTCACAGCAACAGCTTCCAAATGCAAAACCACACACCTGTAATCAACCCCAGACCTTTTAACTACTTCATTGATTACAGGTTAACGAGGGAGACGCCTTCAGAGTTAATTGCAGCCCTTAGAGTCCCTTGTCCAATTACTTTTGGTCCCTTGAAAAAAAGGAGGCTATGCATTACAGAGCTATGATTCCTAAACCCTTTCTCCGATTTGGATGTGAAAACTCTCATATTGCAGCTGGGAGTGTGCACTTTCAGCCCATATTATATATATCATTGTATTTCTGAACATGTTTTTGTAAACAGCTAAAATAACAAAACTTGTGTCACTGTCCAAATATTTCTGGACCTAACTGTATCTGTTTGTTCCTCAGTTACATGAACAGCGCTGTGGCCTTCCATCTCAAACATACTGAATCCTAAATTTTCTTCTAGCTGTTGTTCATTACTTTCATTCATCAGTTTAAAGCATGCTTTACACCTTACGATCCAGCATACGATATCGTATGCGATCGTAACCGCCCCCATCGTATGTGCGGCACGTTCAATTCTGTTGAATGTGCCGCACAAACGATTAACCCCCGTCACACGTACTTACCCGTCCATACAACCTCGATGTGGGCGGCGAACGT
Source organism: Anomaloglossus baeobatrachus (assembly GCF_048569485.1). Classification (NCBI taxonomy): domain Eukaryota; kingdom Metazoa; phylum Chordata; class Amphibia; order Anura; family Aromobatidae; genus Anomaloglossus; species Anomaloglossus baeobatrachus. Next base: position 248,566,174 of record NC_134356.1, on the reverse strand, counting down.
CCACTTCCTGGAGTGGGAGGGACGTTCGGCGTCACATCGACGTCACGCGGCAGCCGGCCAATAGAATCGGAGGGGCGGAGATGAGCGGGATGTAAACATCCCGCCCACCTCCTTCCTTCCGCATTACTGGCCTGGAGCCGCAAGATGCAGGCAAGATCTGTTCATCGTTCCCGGGGTGTCACACACTGCGATGTGTGCTACTCCGGGTTCGATGAACAACCTAACGTTCAATTTATGAGGAATGGACGACATGCATGCGATGAACGTTTTACCGTTCATTCGCAATCGCACGTAGCTGTTACACACTACAATGTACCTTACAATGCCGGATGTGCGTCACTTACGACGTGACCCCGCCGACACATCGTAAGATATATTGTAGTGTCTAAAGCGGGCTTAATTGTACTTATCATGTTTGAAGCATTGTCCTTTACAATAGCAAGAACCTGTTCTTTTTTGAGTTTGTAATCTTGCAGAACTTTTTCCACTAAGGCCTGAAGAAACTGGTTGGTGTGATGAGCTTTAGGCTATGCGCGCACAGTGCGTTTTACGCTGTGTTTTTGCGCGTTTTTCGGGTGCGTTTTTGGCCTCAAAACTGCATGACTTTGCTTCCCCAGCAAAGTCTATGAGTTTTCATTTTTGCTGTCCGCACACAACTTTTTTTTTAAGCTGCGTTTTTGAGCTTGAAAAAAAAAAATGGACATGTCAATTCTTTCCTACGTTTTTCTGCGTTTTCCGCCCATGCAATGCATTGGATAAACGCAGCAAAACGCAGAGATCAAAAACGCAGCAAAACGCAGCCAAAAACGCACCAAATCGTGGTAAAAATGCATGCAATTTTTGACGCGTTTTTTCGACGCGGGTACGTTTTTGTGCGTTTTCATCGGCCAAAAACGCACAAAAACGCAGCGTCAAAAAAACGCAGCGTGCGCACATAGCCTTAGTATCTTTTACTGCCAGTGTGTTGCTAACAATTTCTTTCTTGTTACAAACATATCGAACATTGATGGTAAAATAATTCTGTGAAATGCAGTGACTCTGGGCATCCCAGCAAAGGCAATGGGTTTCAAGATAGGACATTCAGACACATCGTTTTGTGAGGATCCTCACAAAGAATGAGCAGTCAGTTTGTGGAGTTTTCTAATCTGCTTTTGCTATTGAAAGCATTATTCATGAGCTCAAAAACCTTTCAGGTGATGCGGGTTTTGAAAAAGCTGATCTGCTTTTGCAGCTGACAAACGTATCCTCAAAAAACGCAGCTAAAACGCAATGTGTGAATGTAGCCTTAGACCAGGAATAGAACAGCCATTTATAGGACATTTCATAACTTTTCAAAATTCCTATGAAAAAATATTCAGCACATTCTGCATTGCACTACTGTCCCCAATTTATAATATATTTTAGGAGTCGGAGTCGGTGCATTTTATACCGACTCCGACTCCACCAAAATGAGCTCCGACTGCGACTCCGACTCCACAGCCCTACTTTCTCCCTCGCTGACTTCCCCCCTCCCACCACTTTGTCTGACCCCTAGGTGAACTGCCCTATTCCTGCTTAAGCAGCCCACTGGTGTGCCAGACAGGTGTGGTGCAAGGTGTCACTAGGATTTGTGAATGCTGATGGAAGCAACACTGCAAGATAGAGACCCAGAACCATGGGGGGTGGAATACTGCACAGGGAGGGCAGTTTGTGCAGTACCCTGTGATGACCTGAATAGTCAGGGGTGTCACAAATCTTTCTTGTGAAATTTATTTACGTGTTTCGAAGTGATTCCCCACTTCTTCCTCAGAATAGCAGTGAGTACTTTTTCGTGCACAAGACGGATTGGTCCATCATCCTATTTACAGCAGCGCAGACTGAGCAACGTTTGCCAAGTTCCTATCTGTTTCTTCAGCCTTAGAGCTTGTGGTCCTTGCAGCAGCTGATATGTGCTTTCATACTGGTTGTGTATCAGGCTTGCTTTCTTCACCTTTCTCCTTATATTATTGGGTAAGCTGTTTTTTAAACAGTTTTATGTACAGGAGATGCTTTAGGCCCTGCGCACACTAGAAAAAGGATTTTTCTCAAGACATTTCTTAAGAAATTTCTTGAGTGAAGGATTAGCTCACCTGCGTTAAAAAATGCACCAATAACACACCGAAAAACTCATGCGTTTTTACCGCGTTTTGGTGCGTTTTTGGTGTGGTTTTTTTTGCAGGTTGGTCCCTGCGTTTTTAATGCTTCAACAGCACTAAATAATATAGATAGATAGATAGATAGATAGTAGTGATGAGCGAGTATGCTTGTTACTACTCGGTACTCGCACGAGTATCACTGTACTCGGGCTACTCGGCGGGGACCAAGTAATCTCGCGATACTCGTGCTGTACTCGTGGTCTTCATCCCTGCATGTTGGCGCTCTTTTGAGAGCCAGCCCTCATGCAGGGATTGGCTGGCAGACCACTGCAATGCCACAGCCCTGTTAGTTGTGGCATTGCAGTGATTGGCCGGCACGCACAGCGTGACCGAGCCTTTATACCGGCGGGCGCGCTGTGCTCTGCTCACAGCCATCCAGACAGTCAGTGCAGGGAGAGGGTTGCTGCTTCAGGGAAAGGTTTGCGGCCCTTTATAGTTAGTTCCAGAGCAGGGCTGCAAACAGTGTGACCAGAAGTCCTTCTCAGGACATACAATAAGTTGTATACAGGCAGGCAGGGAATAGCCAGGTCGGAGTACAGTAGCAGAGTCCTTCTCAGGACTATTGTTGCTATATACAGGCAGGGTATAGCCAGGTCGGAATACAGGCTAGTGACCAGAAGAGTCCTTGTCAGGACTATTGTAGCAGTATACAGGCAGGCAGGCAGGCAGGGTATATAGCCATTCCTAGTGGTGACCGTATACCAGCCTTCATCATATCTGGGGCTGGTGTACACAGTCTAAAACAGTCCAGATAGTGTCAGACTTCTCAGTAATTGTCGCTCCTAAAAACCTGTTAGGTTCTTATTGCGTCCGTGCTTGCATTTAAAAACCGCACGTGTGTGCCTGTCGGTGGCAGCGTACAGGTGCACGTTTTGCACAAACTATTATATAACGCACAAGTCTAGTGAATAATACACGTCAGTCAGCAGTGTCTGATAGTGTCAGACTTCTCAGTAATTGTCGCTCCTAAAAACCTGTTAGGTTCTTATTGCGTCCGTGCTTGCATTTAAAAACCGCACGTGTGTGCCTGTCGGTGGCAGCGTCAGGCTCCATATTGTCCCTGGATAGAGATGTGCATGAGGGCCTCAAAACATTGTTCCCATTGCAAAGGAGCGGGTCTCCTGTCGTTGTAATGCCCATTCTGAAAGAATGGGCGAAAAAATTTACCACTGGGGGTATACCTGAAACAACGGCCTAACTATTGTAACGGTCATCATGATGGCGCATGAGGAGAAGGAGGAGCAGTCCAGCGATTAGCCAAAGTCCAGAAGTGTGTTACCATGGGTGAGTGGAGGTACATGGCAAATTCCCGTTACAAACTTTAAATTCCGCTGTCATTTGCTGGTGGTGTGGTGAAGTCTGGCCCAATCCAACCCTTGTTCATCTTGATCAGAGTCAGCCTGTCAGCATTTACAGTTGACAGGCGGGTGTGTTTATCTGTAATGATTCCACCTGCGGCACTATAAACACGCTCTGACAAAACGCTAGCGGCAGGGCAGGCCAGGACTTCCAAGGCGTAGAGAGCCAATTCATGCCACGTGTCCAGCTTGGATACCCATTAATTGTAAGGCACAGAGGAATGTCGGAGTACAGTTGTTTGATCTGCAAGGTACTCCTTGAGCATATGGGCAAACTTAGGATTTCTTGTGGCACTACCCCGCACCTCAGGGGCTGTGGTACGTGAGGGGCTGAGAAATCTGTCCCACATCTTAAAGACTGTTCCCCTACCTCTGGCGGATTGGACTTGTGCCCCTCTCGGCTGTACGCCTTGGTTGTCCACTGATTCCTGACCTATGCCGCTAGCGTTTTGTGAGGGGAATGCTTTGCCTACTTCCGTGACTATGGCCTTCTGGAACTGCTGCATTTTGCCTGACCTCTCCGACTCGGGAATAAGAGACATAAAGTTCTCCTTTTAGCGTGGGTCTAACAGTGTTACCAACCAGTAATGATTGTCGGCCAAGATGTTCTTAACGCGAGGGTCACGAGACAGGCAGCTTACCATAAAGTCAGCCATGTGTGCCAGACTCTTAACAGCCATCACTTCAGTATCCTGACCAACACGATGACTGAACATGCTGTCCTCCTCCTCATCATCTACCCTGTCCTCTGGCCAGCCACGCTGAACCGAGGATATGACTGCATGTCATATCCTCAATTTGGCCAGAGAGTTGCTCCATGTCTTCATCCTCCTCCTCGTCATAGTCCTCCACTGTGATGAGACGAGGCTGGGCTGTGTGTTATCACCCACACCCACTACTGTTTCTTGCTCAAACTCATCGCGCTCCGCCTGCAATGCATCATGGTTGTTTTTTCAGCAGAGACCATTTTAGAAGGCAGAGAAGCGGTATGGTGACGCTAATAATGTCGTCATCACCGCTCACCATCTTGGTGGAGTCCTCAAAGTTTTGGCGGATGGTACATAGGTCGGACATCCATCTCCACTCCTCAGGTGTTATGTGTGGAGTTTGACCCATTTCCCGACGGCTTAGGTGATGCAGGTACTCAACAACTGCCCTCTTCTGCTCACATATCCTGACCAACATGTGCAGAGTTGAATTCCAACGCGTGGGGACATCACACACCAGTCTGTGAGCCGGAAGATGCAAATGGCGCTGAAAGCCGGCAAGGCCGGCTGAAGCAGTAGGTGACTTTCTAAAATGTGCAGACAGGTGGCAAACGTTTACCAGCAGATCAGACAGCTCTGGGTATGACTTTAGAAACTGCTGAACCACGAGGTTGAGCACATGGGCCACGCATGGAACATGTGTCAGCTGGCCTCGCCTCAAAGCTGCCACCAGGTTCCGGCCATTGTCACACACAACCTTTCCTGGCTTTAGGTTCAGAGGTGTGAGCCAGTGATCTGCCTGCTGTTTCAGAGCTGTCCACACCTCTTCTGCATTGTGGGGTTTGTCACCTATGCAGATTAGCTTCAGCACAGCCTGTTGCCGCTTCGCCGAGGCAGTGCTGCAGTGCTTCTGTGTCGCCCTGGACAAGCCAGGGGCCACAGAGCACAACACTTACACACCCCACACTCCCTGCAGGCATATCATAGTCAAAACACAAAATCCTTGTTGCCTTCCCCAGGGGCTGTTGTCCACACCAGGGGGTGGAGCCAGGCGGTTGGTCTCCACCCACCAAGGAGGAGGGAAAACACAGGCAGTGAGAGTTAAGCTAAGGAAGTGGAAGGAGGAAAGTAGTAGAGAGGAGAAAAGTGACAGCAAAGAGCCTGAAGTTGGTCCGGGTGTGTGGCCCGGACAGGACAGCAAGGTTGGCAGGATGTGGTGACCGTCTGCAGTGGAGGTCGATTGGAGTCTGCCGTAAGGACCGTGGACGGGTGGTGACCCGGCCGTACCGGACCGGTATACAAAGAGAAGCCAGCACCATTGGCAGGGGCCTTTCGGATCCCGGCAAGGCTTGGTGTCGCCGTGAATTTGCCAAATCCGTTAGTGAAGGGGACCTCAGGGTTTCCAAACAGCCAAGTCCCGATAGAAGGCAACCGTCCAACCGTGAAGGGGAGACACCGCCACCGCCAAGGGCAACCGTCTCCCAGGGCCAGCGCCTGTGTGCAAAAGGGGCTCCTCCGGCCCATATCCAGGTCGGGGAGCGGGTTACCGGTGGGAAACCATCACTACCAACACTGAACTTAGGTGCAGGGAGAGACAGTCATCACTAACCTGCGGGGAGGAACAACCGCAGCCGTCCGAGGGACCCGTCCACCCAGCCACTTGTTTTACCGTGAACTGTGTCATCATCATTGGGCTGAGTGAGTACCTCTGTGCCGTGCGGCACAGCGCTGCCCCTGCGACCCTGCACCTCATCAGGCCCCGCAACCCGCCTGTCATCCATCTCTACCCCATCACCGGGCCCCGGGACAACCAACCCCCCTACCCACGGAGGGGAGAAATAACAACAAAGCTGCTCCCTGTCACAGGCTACCGGGATCCCCGTCCAGAGCAGCGGTGGTGTCCACACAATCACCACAACCGTGGGTGGCGTCACGGACAATATCCCCAAAACCCAAACGACCCCTTTTCAATCACGGGCGATGAGCGCCGCTCGAGTCCCCGGGATCCGGCCATCGCTCGAGCCACCGAGCAGCAGCAGCCGTAGAGCAGCGGCAGCCGGACCCGAGCAGTGGGAGAGCGCAGCGTCCCCTCCTCCGCCCGCGACACTTCCAGCTTGGGACTGGTGTGGAGGGTAAAGTGGATGAGGATGCGCAGGAGGAGGAGGAGGCTGAGGAGCATGACATTCCGGAGCTGTAGAGTGTGGGTGAAACCCTGACTGAGGTAGGGCCTGCAAAACTTGGTGTGTGAAGGACGTGTTCCGTCCCTCGCTCAGACTGGGTCCCAGCTTCCACAATATTAACCCAGTGTGACGTCAACGAGATGTAGCGGCCTTGACCACATGCACTTGTCCACGTGTCTGTGGTTAGGTGGACTTTGGCTGAAACAGCGTTGTTCAGGGCACGTGTGATGTTTTGTGATACGTGGTTATGCAATGCGGGGACGGCACACCGGGAGAAATAGTGGCGGCTGGGGACTGAGTAACGTGGGACAGCTGCCACCATCAGGTCGCGGAATGCTTCTGTCTCAACCAGCCTAAAAGGCAACATTTCCAGCGCAAGCAGTCGCGAAATGTTATCATTTAGAAGTGTGGCATGTGGGGCGTTGGCAGTGTATTTGCGCCTGCGTTCAAAGGTTTGCTGAATGGATAACTGAACGCTGCGCTGGGACAAGGACGTGCTTGATGCTGGTGTTATTTCTGCGTGGGCAACTGCAGGTGCAGGGCCGGAGGAGGCTTGTTCGCGGACAGCATGGACAGGGGATTGGCTCGCATGCACAACAAGCAAAGACGTAGCAGTGACATCAGCAAGCACTGCTCCTCGACTCTGTTGTACATCCCACAAAATCGGGTGCTTGGCTGTCATGTGCCTGATCATGCTGGTGGTGGTCAGGCTGCTAGTTTTGGTACCCCTGCTGATGCTGGCACGGCAAGTGTTGCAAATGGCCTTTTTAGAATCATCTGGAGCCAACTTAAAAAACTGCCAGACTCGGGAAGACCTAACATTTGTACAGGCACCTTGTGTCGTGTTGTTCCGGGGAACAGTTGCCTGACGTCTGCCTGGGGCCACCACCCTGCTTCTTACTGCCTGTTGGGATGATACGCCTCCCTCCCCCTGTGCACTGCTGTCCTCGCTCTGCATATCCTCCTGCCAGGTTGGGTCAGTTACTGGATCATCCACCACGTCGTCTTCCTCTTCCGCACCCTGCTCCTCCTAACTTCCTGACAATTGTGTCTCATCATCGTCCACCCCTTGTTGAGACACGTTGCCAACTTCGTGAGAACGTGGCTGCTCAAATATTTGGGCATCTGTACATACAATCTCGTCATGGCCCACTTCAACAGGAGCTGGCGAGAGGTCAGAATGTGTGAATGGAAACGTGAACGAACAGCTCTTCCGAGTGTCCAAGTGTGGGATCAGTAATGTCCGTGGACGTGTACTCGGCCTGGTGGTAGGAAGGAGGATCAGGTTCTGAAATGTGCGGTGCAGTATCACGGCTACTGACACTTGACCGTGTGGAAGACAGAGTGTTTGCGGTGGTGCCAATCTGACTGGAAGCATTATCCGCTATCCAACTAACAACCTGTTGACACTGGTCTTGGTTCAAGAGCGGTGTACTGCTGCGGTCCCCAAGAATTTGGGACAGGACGTGCGAGCGAGTAGATGTGGCCCTTTGTTGTGGCGAAATCAGAGCTTGCACACGACCTCGGTCTCTGCCTGCACCACCATCACGTCCACTTCCTTGTTCGTTGACAACGCCCTTGCGCATTTTGCCATTTTGCAATGCTGTGCTGATGTGTATTCACTAGACTTGTGCGTTATATCCAAGTTTTTGCAAAACGCACACAAGTGCAGCGGAAAGCTGCCACCAACAGGCACACACGTGCGGTTTTTAAATGCAAGCACGGAGGCACTAAGAACCTAACAGGTCTCTATCCAGGGACAACGTGGAGCCTCCCAATTTTTGGCTGCCCTGCCAAAGGGCTATACTACAATAGACCCATTTCCTTACAATAGGCACTTCAGGTTTACAGGCCCTCATGCACGTCTCTATCCAGGGACAACGTGGAGCCTCCCAATTTTTGGCTGCCCTGCCAAAGGGCTATACTACAATAGACCCACTTCCTTACAATAGGCACTTCAGGTTTACAGGCCCTCGTGCACGTCTCTATCCAGGGACAATGTGGAGCCTCCCAATTTTTGGCTGCCCTGCCAAAGGGCTATACTACAATAGACCCACTTCCTTACAATGGGCACTTCAGGTTTACAGGCCCTCATGCACATCTCTATCCAGGGACAATGTGGAGCCTCCCAATTTTTGGCTGCCCTGCCAAAGGGCTATACTACAATAGACCCACTTCCTTACAATGGACACTTCAGGTTTACAGGCCCTCATGCACATCTCTATCCAGGGACAATGTGGAGCCTCCCAATTTTTGGCTGCCCTGCCAAAGGGCTATACTACAATAGACCCATTTCCTTACAATAGGCACTTCAGGTTTACAGGCCCTCATGCACGTCTCTATCCAGGGACAACGTGGAGCCTCCCAATTTTTGGCTGCCCTGCCAAAGGGCTATACTACAATAGACCCACTTCCTTACAATAGGCACTTCAGGTTTACAGGCCCTCATGCACGTCTCTATCCAGGGACAATGTGGAGCCTCCCAATTTTTGGCTGCCCTGCCAAAGGGCTATACTACAATAGACCCACTTCCTTACAATGGGCACTTCAGGTTTACAGGCCCTCATGCACATCTCTATCCAGGGACAATGTGGAGCCTCCCAATTTTTGGCTGCCCTGCCAAAGGGCTATACTACAATAGACCCACTTCCTTACAATGGACACTTCAGGTTTACAGGCCCTCATGCACATCTCTATCCAGGGACAATGTGGAGCCTCCCAATTTTTGGCTGCCCTGCCAAAGGGCTATACTACAATAGACCCACTTCCTTACAATGGGCACTTCAGGTTTACAGGCCCTCATGCACATCTCTATCCAGGGACAATGTGGAGCCTCCCAATTTTTGGCTGCCCTGCCTAAGGGCTATACTAAAATAGACCCACTTCCTGACAATGGACATTTAATGTTTTGAGGCCCTCATGCACGTCTCTATCCAGGGACAACGTGGAGCCTCCCAATTTTTGGCTGCCCTGCCAAAGGGCTATACTACAATAGACCCACTTCCTTACAATGGGCACTTCAGGTTTACAGGCCATCATGCACGTCTCTATCCAGGGACAACGTGGAGCCTCCCAATTTTTGGCTGCCCTGCCTAAGGGCTATACTACAATAGACCCACTTCCTTACAATGGGCACTTCAGGTTTACAGGCCCTCATGCACGTCTGTATGCAGGGGCATTGGTGAACCTCACAATTTTGGACTGCCCTGGCAAAGGAAAATACTACAAAGACTCACTTCCTCAAAATGGGCACATTAGACTCAGAGGCCTTTATGTACGTCTCTTCTCAGGGACATCGGAGTGCCACACAATGTTTTACGTAAAATCTTTCATGTATTAATCTCAAAAAGTAACATACATTAGCTCTATCTCACTATTGGGTATGTGCCCTTAACATTTCCGCCATGAAAATTCATTTTGGTGTCATTTTTGAAGGTTTTCTGGTGAGTCCGTAAAAATGGCGTAAAACGCGGACAAAATTGTTCACAGCTGTGACTTTTGAGTGATAAAAGCTTCAAGGGATCTTCCCCATGCTGTTGCCATGTCATTTGAGCACTCTTCTGAGACTTTTGTGCCATTTTTAGGGTTTCTACATGCTGCCGGGGGTCATTTCACAAAAATACTCGGGTCTCCCATAGGATAACATTGGGCTCGGTGCTCGGGCCGAGTACACGAGTTTCTTGGGATGCTCGGCCCGAGCCTCGAGCACCCGAGCTTTTTAGTACTCGCTCATCACTAATAGATAGATGGATAGACAGATAGATAGATAGATAGATAGATAGATAATAGATAGATAGATATATAGATAGATGGATGGATAGATAGTTAATGGATAGATAGATAAATAGATAGATAATGGATAGATAGAAAGATGGATATATGAATAGATAGATAGATAAATAGATAGACAGATAGATAAATAAATCGATAGATAATGGATAGATGGATGGATGGATAGACAGATAGATAGATAGATGGATAGACAGATAGATAATGGATAGATAGCTAGAAAGATGGATATATGAATAGATAGATAGATTATAGATAGATATATAGATAAATAGATAGACATATAGATAATGGATAGATAGATGATAGCTAGATAGATAGCTAGAAAGATGGATATATGAATAGATAGATAGATAGATAATGGAGAGATAGATTATAGATAGATAGATAGATAAATAGATAGACAGATAGATAATGGATAGATAGATGATAGATAGATAGATAGCTAGAAAGATGGATATATGAATAGATAGATAGATAGATAATGGAGAGATAGATTATAGATAGATAGATAGATAAATAGATAGACAGATAGATAATGGATAGATAGATGATAGATAGATAGATAGATAGATAGATAGATAGATAATGGATAGATAGATAGATAGATAGATAGATAGATAGAAAGATGGATAGATGAATAGATAGATTGAAATAACGCAGTTAGCTGCAGAAAAGAAGTGACATACTCATTCTTTTTCTCAAGAAAATCTACAGAAAGAATTTTTTTGAGAAATAAAACGCAGTGTGCGCACAGCTAATTTTTTTTTTCATAGGTTTTGTTGGGGAATGTCTGCAGAAAGGCACCATTTTCTCAAAAAAATTCTGTAGCAAAAACGCAAAAAGAGCGGGTAAAAACGCAGTGTACGCACAGGGCCTAAGGCATTTTACTAGGGCACGCGCAAACACACACAGACACACAAAAACTCGGCTGAGGTTAGAAGTGCAGCTTAGCATAAAAATAATGCTACAAGACTGATAACTCGGCACAGGAATTAAAGAATATTTTTTTTCCATTAAAGTAGTCAAAATCTAGCACTTCTTGGCGCTGGCCTTCCATGCAGTCAGATGGCAGATGTGTTCTGGCTAGATCTTCAAGCGTTAGATACTTATGTAATCACACCTGTCACGTTGTTATGGAGCAAAACTCCTTTTCATTTCGCTGCAGTAACCCACATATCACTGTAAGGGCACAGTGCACAGAACTGGAAACAATTTTGCAGATTCATCTGAACACGAGCTAAAGTGCCAATTGGTGCTTTTACAATGTGTCTCCATATGTGTTTTAATACGTTATGTAGCTAAATTATACGCACTTAGGATATTACTTGCTGCAAAACCACAAAACTTTCAATTTCCTGTGCTTTCTATTTCGTAGAACAAAGCAAAAAAATGTGTTCTGGACATTACAGCCTATAATTATTTTCAGGCTAAAATCAGTAAACATTTACCATTTCATCTAAGCAAATACAGTGTAATAAATAAAGTGCAGTTAAAGTAAATGTGCATGGAAAGACAATGAGCAGGTCAGAACGGCATGAATGAGCGTCATCCTACAGAGAAAGGCCGTGACCAAAGAATCGGAAGTGCCGCCATTGCTGCCCACATAAGCAGGTCACAGAGGGCAAGAAAACATAAATCAAAATCTCAAAGATCCTATCCCAATATGTAGTAGGTGTAATAACAATATTAGCAAATCCCTCCAATAAGAAATGTAGCATAGTTCTCCTTATATAGCCATGTCTCTTACCTCATGTGCAGGGTATTGCAGTTTAGGTATCCATGGTTTCGACCACTCATAGTATTAGTTAGTTGCTAGTGGTCATAACCATGCATACCTAAGCAACTAAAATGTCCTGCAGACATCTGGAGATGGGAATATTCCTATAATGTCAGAAAGCCTTTTTTCATAAAAATGCATGCTCACGATCACTGCCCTTGAACAGACCATGATCAGCTATTGAAAGAGCAAAGGGCTTGTTTGTCAGCTGTGGGCCCTATAGTAATCGCCCCCAGCCTGTGTGACAGCATCTGACTGCTTGTAATCACAGACCCTGTCTGCAGGTGACTATCATGGTGTAAAAATAAATAATTAAATTGTCGTAAGGTCCTCCCATATTATGATACCCAGCACAGATAAAGCATATGACTACAGGCTGCAGCCCTCAGCTGTGCACATGATTTTGGCTGTGTATCAAAATAAGAGGAACCACATGCAGCTTTAAAAAAAAAAAAATATATATAATATATTTTAAAAACCGGAGTGCGGTTTGCCCCCGTACAATTTCTCAGGCTGGGGAGACCCATGCTAATTGGGCCCCCACAGCCTAAAAAAAGAAGCAGACCGTAGTCACCCAGGATTGTCACATCCATTAGATGTGACAATCCCTGCACTTTACCCGGTTCATCCTGATTGCCCTGGTGCAGTGGCAATCGAAGTTAACCCCTTCAGCCCCTGGGCATTTTGTGTTTTTCCGTTTTGTTTTTTTCCTCTTTTTCTTCCGAGAGCTAAAACTTTTTTATTTTTCTGTCAATTTTGCCATATGAGGGCTTTTTTTTGCGGGACGAGTTGTACTTTTAAATGAAACCATTAGTTTTACCATATAGTATATTGGAAAATGGCAAAAAAATTCCAAGTGTGGAAAAATTGCAAAAAAAGTGTGATCGTACAATAGTTTTTGGGATATTTTATTCACTGTGTTCACTATATGGTACAACTGATGTGTCTATGTGATGCCTGAGGTCAGTGCGAGTTTGTAGACACCAAACATGTATAGGTTTACTTGTATTTAAGGGGTTAAAAAAAAATTCACAAGCTTGTCCAAAAAAAGTGGCGCATGTTTTGCGCCATTTTCCAAAACCCATAGCGTTCTCATTTTTCGGGATCTATGGCTCAGTGACGGCTTATTTTTTGCGTCTCGAGCTGACGTTTTTAATGGTACTATTTTTGCGCAGATGCTACATTTTGATCGCCTGTTATTGCATTTTGCGCAAAATTTGCGGCGACCAAAAAATGTAATTTTGGCATTTGGAATTTTTTTTGACGCTACGCCGTTTACTGATCAGATTAATTGATTTCATATTTTGATAGATCGGGCATTTCTGAACACGGCGATACCAAATCTGTGTATATTTTTTATTTTTTTAACCCTTTAATTTTCAATGGGGTGAAAGGGGGGTGATTTGAACTTTTAGGTTTTTTATTTTTTTTAAATTTTTTAAAACTTTTTTTTTAACTTTTTTTTTAATTTTACTAATCCCCCTAGGGGGCTATAGCGATCAGCAATCCGATCGCTCTGCCCTATCTGCTGATCACAGCTACAGAGCTGAGAACTACAGATTTGGTGCTTTACTTTCAATGCCGGCTTTATTCCGGCATTGAGAGAAAGTGACTCATGTTAGCTACAGGCATCATCACATGACCCTGTGCTAGCATGGCAACCACCGAAAGTCACGTGATCATGTCATGTGACTTCCGATGGGGGCGGGATAAGTCACTGTCATGGCGGCGCGCATATACATCTCGCTGCCAGATTTTGGCAGCGAGATGTAAGGGGTTAATGGCCGCGGGTGGAAGCGATTCCACCCGCGACTAGCAGGCACACATGTCAGCTGTTGAAAACAGCTGATATGTGCACGGATCGCCGCCGCCGCCTAGCCACGGCAGGGGGCGGGGATTAACTGCACACAATCCATGACGTACCCAGTACGTCATGGGTCAGCCCACATCTGCCACTAAGCCCTAGATTAGTAAAGAGAGGCGTCTATGAGACCCCCCATTACTAATCTGTAAATGAAAATAAATACACAAATGTGACGCCCTGGCAAAGCCAGGTTGTCACAGAAAGAGTTAATCCTCCTTGGTAACCTGATCCCACACCGGTGCAGCAGGACAAACCACATCCCCCCAGTGTAAGAGAAAAACAGAGCAGAGGGGAGGGGCTGGAGCAGAGTGTGTGGAGAGACAGACAGGAGAGGAGTCTGGAGTTGTAGCTCCCAGGCTGATAGAGAAGTGTGCTCCGAAAGGGCCGGGACAGGCTGTTAGTGAGGAAGGGGCCAGAGGTAGCCGGGGCAGGGTAGTGGCCCGCCGGTACCTAGGGTGACCCGGATCACTGCAGGGGAGTGGATTCCCCGTTCCCGGCTGAGGAGAAAGAGGAAGAGAGTGGAGAGAGAGGCACCTGGCTGCAGGAAAAGAACAGGAGCTGCTGCACCGTGTGTGGGACACTAACACCCCCGTACCGAAGGCTGCGGACACTGGCAATTCCTAGTTTACCAGTGACTCTGTGTGAAATACTTGTGAGTACGCCCATGCCCTCGGGCACCGCACCGCAGCACTGCGCCCTGCTCCCTGCTTATCCCCGAACGGGCCCCGGGACCAACTGCCCCTACCCAAGGAGGGGTTAACATCCAAAGCTGCATCCCAACACCGTTCCCGGGAGTCCTTCATCGCAGCGGTGGGGGCACCTTCATCGCAGCGGTGGTGTCCACCATCACCACAACCCGTGGGTGGCGTCACGGACAATCTCCCTTACCAATCCCCTTTTCACTGTGGAGCCTGGGATCACAGACTGGGTCACGCCACCGTGATACCCACAGAAGTGACCTCGTGGCCCGGATCTGAGTACCCCTGGTCTCCGAGCGACACACAAACACCGAAAAAATTGTTTATTTAAAAAAAAAAATAAAAATACAAAAAAAAACCACCCTCTTTCACAAATTTATTAACCCCCAAAGCACCCAGGTCTGATGTAATCCACACGAGGACCCATGACAATTCCAGCTCTGCTACATCTGAAGTGACAGAGGGTAGCCATAGAATATCACCGCCTGCTGTGAGCTTCAGGCAGAGAACTAATGAGCCACCCGATGAGTGGTGACATCACTCAGGTTATTTGCAGTCACAGCTGGAGGTTCCCACGGTCCTCCACTTGTGATCACAGGTAACCTGACCTCAAGTGAGCTCACTGAGTGTACAAACCTGCATCTCCTGGCAGAAAACCGTGTTTTTTTTGCCAAGAGATGCAGATTTGGTGCTGTAATTTCTACACCATATTCCTGCACCCAATCTCCACCTCCTGGCAAAAAAATGAATCACTACCGCATGCGGTATGATGCAGTAATGATGCAATTTTTTGCCAGGAGGTGTAGATTGGGTGCATGAATATGGTGTAAAAAATTAATCACCAAATTTGCATCTCCTGGTCCAAAAATGCAAAAAAACAAAAACCGATTTTCATGCAGTTTCGGTGCAGGTTTTCTGCCAGGAGGTGCAAATTTGGTGCTGAAATCTGGTGCAGACATTTCAGCACCAAATTTGCACCTCATGGCAGAAAACTACAATGAAACTGAGTCAAAACCAAGTTTTTGCATTTTTTGGGATGAGATGCAAATGTGGTGCTAAACTTTTTACACCATTTTCATGCACCCAATCTACACCTCCTGGCAAAAACTGCATCGAAATCGCATGCGGCATTTTTTGCCAAAAAGTGCAGATTGGGTGCAGAAATATGGTATAAAAATTTCAGCACCAAATCTGCACCTCTTGCTAAAAATAAATAGCGGTTTTGTGCCAAGAGATGCAACTCTGTGATCTCAGGGACCTGAGATCACAGTTGGAGGATCATGGGAACCTCCAACTGTGACCGTGTAAAGTGCCGGAGAGGGGCAGTTGTGGGTGAGGCCTGTGGACCCCAACCCACCCCAGCACAATACAAACAAGGGGGGCAGAGTGGTGTAAGGAGTGAGTGTTGAGGTGATACCTTTCTGGTGCTGTCCTGAGTCCCGTTCACGTTCATGGGCCTTGCGCTCTGTACGATCAGGAAGGAGACCACCACCAGGTAAAACCTCCATAATGTTACTGAATAAACGTTGAACAGCTGCTTTCACTTTTCTGAAGGCAGATTCATCATCATCATCATCACCATTTACAGTCAATTATTTCTGTATTTCTGTACCCGGCTCGGCTCTACAGTGACAGCCTCTATGGGGCGATTTATCCTCCTATTCCTGACCCAATCCCTCAGCATAATGGTGGATCGTTCAGCGCAAAAATGGATGGACCAAGATGCCCTCCCACCTTGCCTGCATTCCCTCAGGTAGTGACAGGTGCCGGCCATATATAGGTGCGCCCAAATTCTCCTTTCTTTGCTCCCTGTTTTTACACTTCACTGCATACAAGCTGCCTTCTGTCTGGATCCTTCTTTCTTATCACTTCTCCAATCCTGCCTCAGTCACCTCTACACTGTCCTTTCCACTCTGCTTCATTCGACCCGGTAGGTCCTCTTTTCTTGTTCTGTTCACTCTTCCATCCTTTCCCTACTGTCTCTACCCTGGCAAACTCTGCCCTATATCTATTCCTGTGCTGGTGAACTACCTCCTCACTTAACCCCTGCTGCCCTGTCAACTCCCTATCCATCCCTTCTCACTAAGGGACCTGGGAACTAGTGACACCTGGTGGCAGCCATATCACAGGACAATACCTTACATTAATACAATAATACCATACAATGCAGTAAAAGAAAACACACACATATACTTTGCAATACCACAAGTCACCAGCTCAAAGTGGGGGTGGTAGGGCACTGGACACCCTCTTACAACCACAACTAACCTTAGTGACATCAATGTTCATCGTGCGGCTTAGTCTCTGCCTGAAGCTCACAGGGGATAATCATTGTTCTATGGCTGCACACTGTGCCTTCAGATGTAGCAGAGCTGGAATTGTGTGGATTATATTGAACCTAGGTACTTTTGGGGCTAATAAATTGCTGAAAGAGGGTGTTTTTTTTATATTTTATTTCAAATAAAGGATTTTTTTAGTGTTTCTGTTTATTTCCTTTCACTTACAGATTAGTAATGGGAGGGTGACAGACATCACCCATTACTAACCTAGGGCTTAGTGGCAGCTGTGGGCTGTTATTAACCCCTTATTACCCCGATTGCCACCGCAGGAGGGCAATCGGGATGAGCAGGATAAAGTGTCGGGATTCTAATGGATGTGACAATTCTGTGCAGCTGCAGGCTGCTATTTTTAGGCTGGGGGGAGCAATGAGCATGGGTCTACCCAGCCTGAGAATATTAGCCCCCAGCTGTCGGTTGGGGGCGCGTCTGACTGCAACTAATGACAGTCACCCGGACTGTCGGCGGGCGGGGGAAGCAGTGAATATGCATGAAGATAAATGAGAGGCCCCGGAAGAAAAGGGAGCTGCCTGAAAGCAGCTACAGCTTCGCCAGAGACTCGGCAAGAATAGCGGATTATATCTAATACTACTATACCCTCTACCAACATTTTTAAGTGCTGGATCCTGGTCTCCATAGACTTAGGTGGGGGCCGGCGTCCAGCCAGATATCTGGGATCAATTTTGGGCCGGAATAGATTTTTTTTGAAGTCCAGTTAGTCCCGCCGATCCCAGATATGTGAGAGTTCCCCCATCACTATAGGCTAAATATTTCCATGGAAACTCAGCTTCAAGGGGTTGTACTAAGTTCTTATGTTATGATCTATTTATAGGACAGGGGATAACTTACTAACTGTTGGTAGTCCTACCACTAGGACAAAAACAAAATTGAGCTCTATGGTGTCCTATATGAACTCTCTAGAGATCTGCTGAAGATAGCCAAGTACAGTTTTTAAACCATGATATCAATTTCAGCTACTATCCCTATGCGATCTAAAAAGAGGTTCTTCAGCATTTGCAGTGTAAAATATACAGTTTTGTGTTGCAAAACATCATAGTTCAGAGGTAACAGATAATTTCCTTTTTAACTGAATTAAGGGGAGTTTCAAACCAGTCAGTAATGTCCTTTAGGTTCAGTGGAAAATTAGCCATGGATCTGTATTCCACCATGGACTAAAGCGGGCTTTACACACTGCGATATCGGTCCCGATATCTCTAGTGTGGGTACCCGCCCCCATCTGTTGCGCGACACGGGCAAAATCGCTGCCCGTGCCGCACAACATCGCCCAGACCCGTCACACGTAATTACCTGCCCGGCGACGTCGCTGTGACCGGCGAACCGCCTCCTTTCTAAGGGGGCGGTCCGTGCGGCGTCACAGCGACGTCACTGAGCGGCCGCCCAATAGCAGCAGAGGGGCGGAGCTGAGCGGGACGTAACATCCCGCCCCCTCCTTCCTTCCACATAGCGGCCGGGAGGCAGGTGAGGAGAGCTTCCTCGTTCCTGCGGCGTCACACGGAGCGATGTGTGCTGCCGCAGGAACGAGGAACAACCTCGTTACTGCTGCAGTAACGATATTTGAGAACCCCCATGTCACCGAAGAGCGATTTTGCATGTTTTTGCAACGATGCAAAATCGCTCATCAGTGTCACACGCAACGGCATCGCTAATGCGGCCGGATGTGCGTCACAAATTCCGTGACCCCAACGAGTTCGCATTAGCGATGTCGTAGCATGTAAAGCCCCCTTAAGAGCAGATTTACAGAGACTGTGATCTGTAAAAGTAAAAGCATAGTTGATGTAAGATGGGCCTGGAGAGGTGCCACGCTTACCATGTGTGACATAAAAAGGACAGAAGAGGAGCTGGCCAAACAAATTTGCTAACTTTTCAGACTAAAAAATGTAATCAACATTCCATTTAACGTTATAAAAATTGCTATGACCACTTGCATACTTCTAAAAACATGAGTATATTCAATGCCAGAATAAAAAGCAGACTCTACCTGTTCCAGGTGCTGGCATGGACTGCTGTGCAGAATAAGGGCTTCCTTTAGCGGAGGTAGCTGTTTGGCTGCAGAGCTTTTCCTTTGTCTTGCTTTCTTAATCACAACCTTTTGGTTATCCCTCAAAATCTTGGACCAAGGTTTGCAGCATTTCATCCATGAAAGTCTCTTTGCCTCAGCTTGATCCGGCAGAACCCCATCATTTAGGGCTTCAGAAATAGATGAAGTTTCCTCTTTTGAGTGTCCTACAATTTGGCTTACGTCTAGTTCTTCTAAGTGGCCTGTGGTAGACATTGTACAAGGGACCAGTTCATCACCAGCAGAAATAACGGTCACACGAGTCAACATAGAAGAAGGGCTTTCCTTTTCGATATTCTTCTGCATATGCTGGGAATTTCTATCATGTACCAATGGAGAATTATTAGTGTCCATGTCTGATTCCCTGTTGACATCTCCAGGTTCCATGTCAAATGTTCTTACATCAATGTTGTTTTCACTGTTCTTTCCCTTCATTCTGACCCCTATTTTTTGTTGGATCTTGCTCTGTGATTCCTGATTTTCCTTCTCCTCAGACCCCTTTACAACTTTCTCAGCCGTGTTAAGGGTGAGATTCAGTTCTGCTTTGGGCTGACCTTCAGCTTGGCTCAAATTCTCCATAGCATATGTGAGGTTGTTCATTTCTTGTTTCCTTTTTTCTTCCAGTTTCATTAGTTTCACTTTCTCCAATCTCATTTTTTCTTCATTCTTCTTCTTCTCATATTCCCGCTGCCTTGTTTCCTGTTCAAAAAACTCTTTTCTTTTGGCTTCTTCCATTTTCTTTTTTGCAGTTTCCTCATTTTGTTTCTTTTCTTCATCTTTTCGTCTTTTCTCCTCAAGTTTCATCTTAATTTTCTCCTCTAGCTCTTTCTTTTCCATTTCCATTTTGTGCTGTAGTTCTTCCTTTCTTTTCCTATCTTCTTTTTTCTGCATTAATATAGGGGCGTACATTTTGTGTACCTGGTGTGCTCTGAACACTGCCTGAATTTTGACAGCTGATTTAGATTGCAGTTCTTCCAAAAGCCTTTTGGCGTTGGCCTTTTGTTCTTCAAAGGCATTTCTTTCAATGATCAAATCGGCTTCAATTTTGTTAATTCGATTCTAACAAAAAATAAATGTATCAAATATAAATAAATCCAGTTCAATAAGAAACACAAAAATATTGCAGATGTGCTTAAGCATAACCAGCATTTATTTGGACTGTCTATATAGTCATAGACTTCACTACTATTATGTTTACAGCACAACACTTAGATCAATGTGTACTTGTGTACATACAAATGACAAATGGACACAACACATACAAACAATTTGTGTATATGTGTAGGGAGAGACATTACAGTGGGTACGGAAAGTATTCAGATCCCTTTAAATTTTTCACTCTTTATTTTATTGCAACCATTTGGTAAATTCAAAAAAGTTTATTTTTTTTCTCATTAATGTACACTCTGCAACCCATCTTGACAGAAAAAAAACAGAAATGTTAACATTTTTGCAAATTTTAAAAAAAAGAAAGTGAGTCATAAGTCTTCAGACCCTTTGCTCAGTATTGAGTAGAAGCACCCTCTTTTTGAGCTAGTACAGTCATGAGTCTTCTTGGGAATGATGAAACAAGTTTTTCACACCTGGATTTGGGAATCCTCTGCCATTCTTCCTTGCAGATCCTCTCCAGTTCCGTCAGGTTGGATTGTGAACGTTGGTGGACAGCCATTTTCAGGTCTCTCCAGAGATACTCAATTAGGTTTAGGTCAGGGCTCTGGCTGGGCTAGTCAGGAATGGTCACAGAGTTGTTCTGAAGCCACTCCTTGTTATTTAAGCTGTGTGCTTAGGGTCATTGTCTTGTTGGAAGGTGAACCTTCGACCAAGTCTGAGGTTAAGAGCACTCTGGAAGAGGTTTACTTCCAGGATATCTCTGTACTTGGCCACATTTATCTTTCCCTCAGTTGCAACCAGTCGTCCTGTCCCTGCAGCTGATGCTGCCACCACCATGTTTCATTGTTGGGATTGTATTGGGCAGGTGATGAGCAGTGCCTGGTTTTCTCCACACATACCGCTTAGAATTATCACCAAAAAGTTCTATCTTCATCTCAGTGGTTGACCACTGAGGACTCTCTGTTCTTTTAAACAATTTTTTTATCTCTACTGGCTAACACGGTACAAAGATATATTTTACTTGTATCTTCATCTCATCAGACCAGAGAATCTTATTTCTCATAGTCTGGGAGTCTTTTATGTATTTTTTTGCAAACTCTATGCAAGCTTTCATATGTCTTGCAGTGAGGAGAGGCTTCTGTCATGCCACTCTGTCATAAAGGCCCAACTGGTGGAGGGCTGCAGTGATAGGTGACCTTGTGGAACTTTCTCCCATCTCCATACTGCATCTCTGAAGCTCAGCCACAGTGATCTTGGGGTACTTCTTTACCTCTCTCACTGTGGCTTTTCTCCCTCGATTGCTCAGTTTGGCTAGATGACCAGGTCTAGGAAGAGTTCTGGTGGTCCGAAACTTCTTCCATTAAAGGATTATCAAGGCCACTGTGCTCTTGGTAAATTCATTTAATGCCATTTGGCCAATTCATTTAATGCCATTTGGTAAATTCATAAAAGTTTATCTTTTACTCATTAATGTACACTCTGCACCCCATCTTGACAGAAAAAAACAGAAATGTAGAAATTTTTGCAAATTTATTAAACAAGAAAAACTGAAATATCACAAGGTCATATGTATTCATTCCCATTGCTCAGTATTGAGTAGAAGCACCCTCCTTTTGAGCTAGAAAGCCATGAGTTTTCTTGGGAATGATGCAACAAGTTTTTCACACCTGGATTTAAGGATGCCATTCTTCTTTGCAGATCCTCTGCAGTTCTGTCAGGTTGGAAGGTGAACGTTGGTGGACAGCCATTTTCAGGTCTCTCCAGAGATGCTCAATTGGGTTTAGGTCCAGGTTCTTGCTGGGCCAGTCAAGAATGGTCACAGTTGTTCTGCAGCCACTCCTTGTTATTTTAGCTATGTGCGTAGGGTCATTGTCTTGTTGAAAGGTGAACCTTCAGCCAAGTCTAAGGTTAAGAGCACTCTGGAAGAGGTTTTCTTCCATGACATATTTCTGTACTTGGCCACATTCATCTTTCCTTCAATTGAAACAAGTCATCCTGTCACTGCAGCTGAAAAACAGTATGATGCTGCCACCACCATGTTTTACTGTTGGGAGTGTATTGGGCAGGTGATGAGCAGTGCCTGATTTTCTCCACAGATACCGCTTAGAATTATCACCAAAAAGTTCTATCTTTATCTCATCAGACCAGAGAATCTTATTTCTCATTGTCTGGGAGTCGTTCATGTGTTTTTTTGCAAACTCTATGAGGGCTTTCATATGTCGTGCACTGAGGAGAGACATCCGTTGGGCTACTCTGCCATAAAGGCCCAACTGGTGGAGGGTTGCAGTGATAGTTGACTTTGTGGAACTTTCTTACATCTCCCTCCCTCTCTCTAGAGGTCAGCCACAGTGATCTTGGGGTTCTTCCTTACCTCTCTCACCAAGGCTCTTCTCCTACAATTGCTCAGTTTGGCTGGACGGCCAGGTCTAGGAAGAGTTCTGGTGGTCCCAAACTTCTTCCATTTAAGGATTATGGAGGCCACTGTGCTCTTAGGAACCTTGAGTACTGCAGAAATTCTTTTGTAACCTTGGCCACATCTGTGCCTTGCCACAATTCTGTCGCTGAGCTCCTTGGGTAGTTCCTTTGACCTAATGATTCTCATTTGGTCTGACATGAACTGTGAGCTGTGAGGTCTTATATAGACAGGTGTGTGCCTTTCCAAGTCAAGTATTATCAGTTTAATTAAACCCAGCTGGACTCCAACGAAGGAGTACAATCATCTAAAGGAGGATCACAAGGAAATGGATAGCATGTGACTCAAATCTGAGTGTATGAGCAAAAGGTCTGAATACTTATGAACATATGATATTTCAGGTTTTCTTTTTTAAAAAATTTGCAAAACTTTCTACATTTCTGTTTTTTTTCTCATTAATGAGAAAAAAAATGAACTTTTTTGAATTTCCCAAATGGCTGCAACGAAACAAAGAGTTCAAAATTTAAAGGGGTCTGAATACTTTCCGGAACCACTGTAGCTCCAGGTCTTGAGAAACAGAAATAAATCCTAACTTTAGACACTATAAATATGACCTGCTTCGAAGTTAAAGGGAATCTGTCACCAGGTTTTTGCTTCCTAAACAGAGAGCAGCATAAAGCATGAACAAGGACCCAGATTCCAGCGATCGGCACTTACTGAGCTTCTTGCTGTAGTTTTGACTGTAGTTTTGACAAAATTTATCTTTTGCAGGTCTGCTAGTCCTCATAATGATGAGATCCTGCTATGTAGTTCTCAATATTTAGGAGCTCCTCCTATCCCCACAACCCATAATTGAGTGGGAGCTTCCTGCCTATGCACAGTGTGGCAAAAACCTGGGCAGAAAAAGCCTCATTGTGGTTAGACAGAGCTTGTTATTTAGAGGATTACAATGCAGGAGCTCGTCATTCAGAAGAGCAGCAGAGAAAGCATTGTTTAATCTAAACAATAACAGCCGAATAAGTGATGCAGGGATAGAATCAGGATTTATAGCCCCTATTTTATGCTGCTCTCTCATGGGACAGCATAAACCTGGTGACAGATTCTCTCTAAACTTCACACCCCTGAAATCACTGAGTTCTCTCACAGCTACACACAATGCTTCTATTGTTCACCATTAAGACGTGATGAGTTGCCTGTAGCAAACCACTTTTAGCCAATGAACCTATATTACTTGCTCAATTATTTGAACCTGAAGGTTCACCGTCAAATATAGACAGTGTTCTCACCATGAACCCGGGTCAGTACCTTTCCCTGTCTTCTTTTTCTCTACAGGATTGATTTAACCTTGCTCACAGAGTGCTCTTATTGGCAATATTGGCACCTGTACTTGACATACTTACCGTGTGTAGCTTTTTATCTACAACTGTTATACCTCTCCCAGGGCACATGCCTTTATATATGTCAAAATAATGGTTTACAAACTATCATAATTTTTGTGTCTTTTGGTCATTTCACTTTTTTATATTTTCTTATTTGATTTGTTTTTTGTTTCTGCCCCATTATTATTTACTCCTAGTCTCTCCATGTACTGTTCCCAACCATTTGATTGTTTTTGATTTATGGTACCCGTGCGTCTCCATCTACATTTGTTAGTCTAGTTTCTATCTTTGTCATATGTTTTTTTCATGGTTTGTCAATTGGTGTTCTAATATTAAAATATTGAGTCTTGCATCTGTGCTTGGAATTTATGTGATGCTATCCCCCGGGCCAGAGAAAGCGCTCAAATCTTCCACTGATTGGTTATCATCCCTGGCTAAGGCTATGTCCGGTAATCACCTATTAGAACGGATCCCTTGGCAAAAAAGTTGTGCAAACAAAACGTTTTGTCCGTTTTAAAAGAAATGAATTTTTGCAAGATCTGTTTCTTTGCCATGGGAGTTAACACATTGCTATTTATCTTACATGTGAAGGTGATACACTACTGTAAGCAAAAAAACGGATCATTTACAAATGAAAGAAAAACAGATACCGTATTTTTCGGACTATAAGACGCACTTTGTTTCCTCCAAATTTGGTGCGTTTTATAGTCCGAGGCAGCGGCTGTGGAGTGGGATCACAGGAGGCAGGGAGGGTCACTGCCGCAGGAAGCCGGCGGCTGGAGAAACCACGTGAGCCCGCTGTTTAAAGTAAAGGAATATTCATTAACTGCTCCCCACTCACCTCTCTCCTCTCTCCAGTCAGTAAACGAATATTCATTAGCTGCTCCCCGCCCACCTCTCTCCTTTCTCTTCAGTCAGTAAATGAATATTCATTACCTGCTCCCCGCCCACCTCTCTCTTCAGTCAGTAAACGAATATTCATTAGCTGCTCCCCGCTCACCTCTCTCCTCTCTCTTCAGTCAGTAAACAAATATTCATTAGCTGCTCCCCGCCCACCTCTCTCCAGTGAGTAAATGAATATTCATTAGCTGCTCCCCGCCCACCTCTCTCCAGTGAGTAAATGAATATTCATTAGCTGCTCCCCACCCACCTATCTCCAGTGAGTAAAGAATATTCATTAGCTGCTCCCCGCCCACCTCTCTCCAGTGAGTAAATGAATATTGATTAGCTGCTCCCTGCCCACCTCTCTCCAGTCAGTAAATGAATATTCATTACCTGCTCCCCGCCCACTTCTCTTCAGTGAGTACATGAATATTCATTAGCTGCTCCCCGCCCACCTCTCTCCAGTGAGTAAACGAATATTCATTAGCTGCTCCCCGCCCACCTATCTCCTTTCTCTTCAGTCAGTAAATGAATATTCATTACCTGCTCCCCGCCCACCTCTCTCTTCAGTCAGTAAATGAATATTCATTACCTGCTCCCCGCCCATCTCTCTCGTCAGTCAGTAAACAAATATTCATTAGCTGCTCCCCGCCCACCTCTCTCCAGTGAGTAAATGAATATTCATTAGCTGATCCCCGCCCACCTCTCTCCAGTGAGTAAATGAATATTCATTAGCTGCTCCCCGCCCACCTCTCTCCAGTGAGTAAATGAATATTCATTAGCTGCTCCCCACCCACCTATCTCCAGTGAGTAAAGAATATTCATTAGCTGATCCCCGCCCACCTCTCTCCAGTGAGTAAATGAATATTGATTAACTGCTCCCTGCCCACCTCTCTCCAGTCAGTAAATGAATATTCATTACCTGCTCCCCGCCCACTTCTCTCCAGTGAGTACATGAATATTCATTAGCTGCTCCCCGCCCACCTCTCTCCAGTGAGTAAATGAATATTCATTAGCTGCTCCCCGCTCACCTCTCTCCTCTCTCTTCAGTCAGTAAACAAATATTCATTAGCTGCTCCCCGCCCACCTCTCTCCTCTCTTCAGTCAGTAAACAAATATTCATTAGCTGCTCCCCGCCCACCTCTCTCCTCTCTTCAGTCAGTAAACAAATATTCATTAGCTGCTCCCCACCCACCTCTCTCCTCTCTTCAGTCAGTAAACAAATATTCATTAGCTGCTCCCCGCCCACCTCTCTCCAGTGAGTAAATGAATATTCATTAGCTGCTCCCCACCCACCTCTCTCCAGTGAGTAAATGAATATTCATTAGCTGCTCCCCGCCCACCTCTCTCCAGTGAGTAAATGAATATTCATTAGCTGCTCCCCGCCCACCTCTCTCCAGTGAGTAAATGAATATTCAATAGCTGCTCCCCACCCACCTCTCTCCAGTGAGTACATGAATATTCATTAGCTGCTCCCCACCCACCTATCTCCAGTGAGTAAATGAATATTCATTAGCTGCTCCCCGCCCACCTCTCTCCAGTGAGTAAATGAATATTGATTAGCTGCTCCCCGCCCACCTCTCTCCAGTAAGTAAATGAATATTCATTACCTGCTCCCCGCCCACTTCTCTCCGCTCTCTTCAGTCAGTAAATGAATATTCATTACCTGCTCCCCGCCCACTTCTCTCCGCTCTCTTCAGTCAGTAAATGAATATCCATTACCTGCTCCCCGCCCACCTCTCTGCTCTCTCCAATCAGTAAATGAATATTCATTAGCTGCTCCCCGCCCACCTCTCTCCTCTCTCTTCAGTCAGTAAACAAATATTCATTAGCTGCTCCCCGCCCACCTCTCTCCAGTGAGTAAATGAATATTCATTAGCTGCTCCCCGCCCACCTCTCTCCAGTGAGTAAATGAATATTCATTAGCTGCTCCCCGCCCACCTCTCTCCAGTCAGTAAATAAATATTCATTAGCTGCTCCCCATCCACCTCTCTCTTCAGTCAGTAAACGAATATTGATTAGCTGCTCCCCGCCCACCTCTCTCCAGTCAGTAAATGAATATTCATTAGCTGCTCCCCGCCCACCTCTCTCCAGTCAGTAAATGAATATTCATTACCTGCTCCCCGCCCACCTCTCTCTGCTCTCTCCAGTCAGTAAATGAATATTCATTAGCTGCTCCCTGCCCACCTCTCTCCAGTCAGTAAATGAATATTCATTACCTGCTCCCCGCCCACTTCTCTTCAGTGAGTACATGAATATTCATTAGCTGCTCCCCGCCCACCTCTCCAGTGAGTAAACGAATATTCATTAGCTGCTCCCCGCCCACCTATCTCCTTTCTCTTCAGTCAGTAAATGAATATTCATTACCTGCTCCCCGCCCACCTCTCTCTTCAGTCAGTAAATGAATATTCATTACCTGCTCCCCGCCCATCTCTCTCGTCAGTCAGTAAACAAATATTCATTAGCTGCTCCCCGCCCACCTCTCTCCAGTGAGTAAATGAATATTCATTAGCTGATCCCCGCCCACCTCTCTCCAGTGAGTAAATGAATATTCATTAGCTGCTCCCCGCCCACCTCTCTCCAGTGAGTAAATGAATATTCATTAGCTGCTCCCCACCCACCTATCTCCAGTGAGTAAAGAATATTCATTAGCTGATCCCCGCCCACCTCTCTCCAGTGAGTAAATGAATATTGATTAACTGCTCCCTGCCCACCTCTCTCCAGTCAGTAAATGAATATTCATTACCTGCTCCCCGCCCACTTCTCTCCAGTGAGTACATGAATATTCATTAGCTGCTCCCCGCCCACCTCTCTCCAGTGAGTAAATGAATATTCATTAGCTGCTCCCCGCTCACCTCTCTCCTCTCTCTTCAGTCAGTAAACAAATATTCATTAGCTGCTCCCCGCCCACCTCTCTCCTCTCTTCAGTCAGTAAACAAATATTCATTAGCTGCTCCCCGCCCACCTCTCTCCTCTCTTCAGTCAGTAAACAAATATTCATTAGCTGCTCCCCACCCACCTCTCTCCTCTCTTCAGTCAGTAAACAAATATTCATTAGCTGCTCCCCGCCCACCTCTCTCCAGTGAGTAAATGAATATTCATTAGCTGCTCCCCACCCACCTCTCTCCAGTGAGTAAATGAATATTCATTAGCTGCTCCCCGCCCACCTCTCTCCAGTGAGTAAATGAATATTCATTAGCTGCTCCCCGCCCACCTCTCTCCAGTGAGTAAATGAATATTCAATAGCTGCTCCCCACCCACCTCTCTCCAGTGAGTACATGAATATTCATTAGCTGCTCCCCACCCACCTATCTCCAGTGAGTAAATGAATATTCATTAGCTGCTCCCCGCCCACCTCTCTCCAGTGAGTAAATGAATATTGATTAGCTGCTCCCCGCCCACCTCTCTCCAGTAAGTAAATGAATATTCATTACCTGCTCCCCGCCCACTTCTCTCCGCTCTCTTCAGTCAGTAAATGAATATTCATTACCTGCTCCCCGCCCACTTCTCTCCGCTCTCTTCAGTCAGTAAATGAATATCCATTACCTGCTCCCCGCCCACCTCTCTGCTCTCTCCAATCAGTAAATGAATATTCATTAGCTGCTCCCCGCCCACCTCTCTCCTCTCTCTTCAGTCAGTAAACAAATATTCATTAGCTGCTCCCCGCCCACCTCTCTCCAGTGAGTAAATGAATATTCATTAGCTGCTCCCCGCCCACCTCTCTCCAGTGAGTAAATGAATATTCATTAGCTGCTCCCCGCCCACCTCTCTCCAGTCAGTAAATAAATATTCATTAGCTGCTCCCCATCCACCTCTCTCTTCAGTCAGTAAACGAATATTGATTAGCTGCTCCCCGCCCACCTCTCTCCAGTCAGTAAATGAATATTCATTAGCTGCTCCCCGCCCACCTCTCTCCAGTCAGTAAATGAATATTCATTACCTGCTCCCCGCCCACCTCTCTCTGCTCTCTCCAGTCAGTAAATGAATATTCATTAGCTGCTCCCTGCCCACTTCTCTCCGCTCTCTTCAGTCAGTAAAGGAATATTCATTAGCTGCTTCCCGCCCACCTCTCTCCAGTCAGTAAATTAATATTCATTAGCTGCTCCCCGCCCACCTCTCTCCAGTCAGTAAATTAATATTCATTAGGTGCTCCCCGCCCACTTCTCTCCGCTCTCTTCAGTCAGTAAAGTAATATTCATTAGCTGCTTCCCGCCTACCTCTCTCCAGTCAGTAAATGAATATTCATTAGCTGCTCCCTGCCCACCTCTCTCCAGTCAGTAAATTAATATTCATTAGCTGCTCCCCGCCCACCTCTCTCCAGTCAGTAAACGAATATTCATTACCTGCTCCCCGCCCACCTCTCTCTGCTCTCTCCAGTCAGTAAATGAATATTCATTAGCTGCTCCCTGCCCACTTCTCTCCGCTCTCTTCAGTCAGTAAAGGAATATTCATTAGCTGCTTCCCGCCCACCTCTCTCCAGTCAGTAAATGAATATTCATTAGCTGCTCCCCGCCCACCTCTCTCCAGTCAGTAAATTAATATTCATTAGGTGCTCCCCGCCCACTTCTCTCCGCTCTCTTCAGTCAGTAAAGTAATATTCATTAGCTGCTTCCTGCCTACCTCTCTCCAGTCAGTAAATGAATATTCATTAGCTGCTCCCTGCCCACCTCTCTCCAGTCAGTAAACGAATATTCATTAGCTGCTCCCCACCCACCTCTCTCTGCTCTCTTCAGTCAGTAAACGAATATTCATTAGCTGCTCCCCGCCCACCTCTCTCTTTAGTCAGTGACTACAAGCGGGTGTGAGGAGCAGCAAATCAATACTTGTTTAATTTAAACAGTGGACACACGTGGGTGCTCCAGCTGCCGACTTCCTGCAGAGGCTGGGAAGACTGTGTGTCAGCTGTTTAAGAAGGAGGCAGGAGCAGGGTACCGCTGCAGTCATGTCTTGCCCTGAGGAAGTGCAGATCACTGCAGTGTCCGGATAGAGCACGGCATACCATCACAGCACAGCCTGCAGTCTCTGTGCTGAGCTCTCACATTGCTTTGTTTGGTCCTGCATCTGCACTAGAAAGATGCACTAGACAGGGTTGGAACATTTTATATATATATATATATATATATATATATATATATATATATAGATAGATAGATAGATAGATATAGATGGTCATATGAAAAAGTTTGGGCACCCCTATTAATGTTAAACTTTTTTCTTTATAACAATTTGGGTTTTTGCAACAGCTATTTCAATTTCATATATCTAATAACTGATGGACTGAGTAATATTTCTGGATTGAAATAAGGTTTATTGTACTAACAGAAAATGTGCAATCCGCATTTAAACAAAATTTGACCGGTGCAAAAATATGGGCGCCCTTATCAATTTCTTGATTTGAACACTCCTAACTACTTTTTACTAACTTACTAAAGCACTAAATTGGTTTTGTAACCTCATTGAGCTTTGAACTTCATAGGCAGGTGTATCCAATCATGAGAAAAGGTTTTTGAGGTGGCCACTTGCAAGTTGTTCTCCTATTTGAATCTCCTATGAAGAGTGGCCTCGTGGGCTCCTCAAAACAACTCTCAAATGATCTGAAAACAAAGATTATTCAACATAGTTGTTCAGGGGAAGGATACAAAAAGTTGTCTCAGAGATTTAAACTGTCAGTTTTCACTGTGAGGAACATAGTAAGGAAATGGAAGAACACAGGTACAGTTCTTGTTAAGCCCAAAATTGGCAGGCCAAGAAAAATATCAGAAAGGCAGAGAAGAATGGTGAGAACAGTCAAGGACAATCCATAGACCACCTCCAAAGACCTGCAGCATCATCTTGCTGCAGATGGTGTCAATGTGCATCGGTCAACAATACAGCGCATGTTGCACAAGGAGAAGCTGTATGGAAGAGTGATGCAAAAGAAGACGTTTATGCAAGCACGCCACAAACAGAGTCACCTGAGTTATGCAAAAGCACATTTGGACAAGTCAGTTACATTTTGGAAGAAGGTCCTGTGGACTGATGAAACAAAGATTGAGTTGTTTGGTCATATAAAAAGGCGTTATGCATGGAGGCAAAAAACAAGGCATTCCAAGAAAAGCACTTGCTACCCACAGTAATATTTGGTGGAGGTTCCATCATGCTTTGGGGCTGTGTGGCCAATGCCGGCACTGGGAATCTTGTTAAAGTTGAGGGTCACATGGATTCAACTGAGTATCAGCAGATTCTTGACAATAATGTGCAAGAATCAGTGACGAAGTTGAAGTTACGCAGGGGATGGATATTTCAGCAAGACAATGATCCAAAACACTGCTCCAAATTTACTCAGGCATTCATGCAGAGGAACAATTACAATGTTCTAGAATGGCCATCCCAGTCCCCAGACCTGAATATCATTGAAAATCTGTGGGATGATTTGAAGCGTGCTGTCCATGCTCGGCGACCATCAAACTTAACTGAACTGGAATTGTTTTGTAAACAGGAATGATCAAAAATACCTTCATCCAGGATCCCGGAACTCATTAAAAGCTACAGGAAGCGACTATAGGGTGTTATTTTTGCAAAAGGAGGATCTACAAAATATTAATGTCACTTTTATGTTGAGGTGCCCATACTTTTGCACCGGTCAAATTTTGTTTTAATGTGGATTGCACATTTTCTGTTAGTACAATAAACCTCATTTCAATCCAAAAATATTACTCAGTCCATCAGTTATTAGATATATGAAACTGAAACAGCTGTTGCAAAAACCCAAATTGTTATAAAGAAAAAAGTTTAACATTAATAGGGGTGCCCAAACTTTTTCATATGACTGTATATATATATATATATAATTATATATATATATATATATATATATATATATATATATATATATATATATATATATATATATATATATATATATATATATATATATTATATATATAGATATATATATATATCTACAGTACAGACCAAAAGTTTGGACACACCTCCACATTCAAATAGTTTTCTTTATTTTCATGACTAAAAATTGTAGATTCACATTGAAGGCATCAAAACTATGAATTAAAATATGTGTAATGAAATACTTAAAAAAGTGTGAAACGACTGAAAATATGTCTTATATTCTAGGTCGGGGTCTCAAACACGCGGCCCGCGGGCCGCATGCGGCCCCTCAGGCTGCTTCGTGCGGCCCCCAGGCCCGTGCCCCTGTTCACTATCGCGGCAGGTGCAGGTGCCGCAGCCACTGTCTGCACTTTATGTCAGATGAATGTGTTGCCGGCGCTGCGCTCTCGCGCCGGCAATACAATCATCTCACATAAATCACTGACAGTGACACGGCACCTGCCGCGATAGGGAACAGGGGCACGGGCCTGGGGGCCGCACTAACTAGCCTGAGGGGCCGCATGAAGCAGAGGTGAGGCAGCGGAGGGAGCGCGGGACAGGTGAGAAGAATGGTTTGTGTGTTTGTGTGTGTGTGTGTGTTGGACGTTAACCCCTTAGCAACCTATGACGTACTGGGTACGTTATGGCTCCCTGGTACTTAAGGACCCATGACGTACCCAGTACGTCATGGCGAAATCGCAGCCCTGGTGGCTGCGATCACTGCAAATACCTTAGATTCGGGGAGGAGAGGACCTCAGGAGGGGTGGTCTCTCCTCCCAGGACCTACAGAGGCTGTGATTGGCTGAGCAGCGTTCGTTAGCCAATCACAGCCACTAATGTTTCAGCCACTGAAACATTGAAATCCAGCCAAGATCAGTGCAGCTGTAGCCCTGATCATTGGCTGGAGCTGGGTGACCTGTGTTTCACCCGTCCCAGCTCTGATTGGAGAGACCGGCCTTGTGACCGATCTCTCCAATCACTGTGGATCTGGGGCCGGAGACCACTCCCCACAGCTTCACTCCGGGGTCTGTGGCAGGTGAGGGGAGCTGCTGACCCATTACTACAGGATGGGGAGAAAGTGCGCACATTACTATGGGATGGGGATAAGGCTGGGGACATTACTATAGGATTGGGACATTACAAGGATGGGCACAATACTATTGATTAGGGACATTATTACTATAGGATGGGGACTAGGATGGGCACATTACTATAGAATGGGGACAAGGCTGGGGACATTACTATAGGATTGGGACATTACAAGGATGGGCACAATACTATTGATTAGGGACATTATTACTATAGGATGGGGACTAGGATGGGCACATTACTACAGAATGGGGACAAGGCTGGGGAAATTACTATAGGATGGGGACAAGGTGGCCACAGTACTATAGGATGGGGACAAGGTGGGCACATTACTGTAGGATAGGGACATTACTACAAGGGGACAAGGATGGGAAACATTACTATAGAACAGGGATAATGCTGGGGACATTACTATAGGGTGGGGACAAGGTTGGCACATTACTAATGGATGGGCACATTACTATAGAATGGGGACAGTACTATAGGATGGGGACATTGCTACAAGGGGGGACAAGGATGGACACATTACTATAGATTGGGGACAAGAATGGGGAACATTACTTTAGGATGGGGACAAGGATGAGCACAATACTGTGGGATGGGGACTAGGATGGGGTACAATACTACAAGGGGACAAGGATGGACACATTACTGTGGGATGGGGCACAATACTACAAGGGGACAAGGATGAGCATGTTACAACAATATGGGGAACATTACTAAAAGATGTTGGTCAAAATTTCTATATAGTGCTAATTGTAGGACTATTAGTTACAAGAAAGGGATAATATGTAAAAAAAAAAATGTTTATATTTAAACAAAGAATGTGCACGTTTGCTATAATGAACAAGTGAAAATGTTCAAAATCAGTGATCCCACGGTGTGTGAAAAAAATAAATAAAATATATGTATTATATATGGTACCAATAAAAATGTCACTTTGTCCTGCACAGAATGCGGCCCCCCCAAATTATTTTTTTTCCTCTGTGCGGCCCATACACCCAGCCGAGTTTGAGACCCCTGTTCTAGGTTCTTCAAAGTAGCCACCTTTTTGCTTTGATTACTACTTTGCACACTCTTGGCATTCTCTTGATGAGCTTCAAGAGGTAGTCACCAGAAATGGTTTTCCAACAGTCTTGAAGGAGTTCCCAGAGATGCTTAGCACTTGTTGGCCCTTTTGCCTTCACTCTGCGGTCCAGCTCACCCCAAACCATCTTGATTGGGTTCAGGTCTGGTGACTGTGGAGGCCAGGTCATCTGGCGTAGGACCGCATCACTCTCCTTCTTAGTCAAATAGCCCTTACACAGCCTGGAGGTGTGTTTGGGGTCAATGTCCGGTTGAAAAATAAATTATTGGCAACTAAACGCAAACCGGATGGAATAGCACGCTGCTGCAAGATGCTGTGGTAGGCATGCTGGTTCTGTATACCTTGAATTTTGAATAAATCCCCAACAGTGTCAGCAGCAAAGCACCCTCACACCATCACACCTCCTCCTCCATGCTTCACGGTGGGAACCAGACATGTAGAGTCCATCCGTTCACCTTTTCTACAAAGACACGGTGGTTGGATCCAAAAGATCTCAAATGTGGACTCATCAGACCAAAGCACAAATTTCCACTGGTCTAATGTCCTTTCCTTGTATTCTTTAGCCCAAACAAGTCTCTTCTGCTTGTTGTCTGTCCTTAGCAGTGGTTTCCTAGCAGCTATTTTACCATGAAGGCCTGCTGCACAAAGCCTCCTCTTAATTGTTGTTCTAGAGATGAGAAGGTGTGTCCAAACTTTTGGTCTGTACTGTATATATATATATATATATATATATATATATATATATATATATATATATATATATATATATATATGCGCACACACCAGTTTAGAGGATCACACATATTAGGATGGGGAACATACATATTCCACAATGGCGGCCATATATACCTGGAAGGAGCCTAGAATCGGGGATATGAGTACAGAATTTGGGGATATTATTACCTCCATAACAGTGTCAGCAGCAGACCCCACCCCCCATAACAGTGTGTCATGACCACATTTTTTTACTTCAATTTTTTTTCTATTTTTTCCTCCTCTAAAACAAAGGTGCCTCTTATAGTCCGGTGCATCTTATAGTCCGAAAAATACGGTAGCTAAATAGCCAAGAGAGTCCCATATTGAAAAAAATGAATCCTGCAAAAATCTATATTTTCAAAACGGACAAAAAAGTTTTGTTTGCATAACGTTTTTGCCAATGGATCCATTCTAATGGATGATTACTGGACATGTGAACTTAGCCTAAGTTTCCTAGCTATATCCGGTTTGCATTTTCTACAATACCCTGGGTTTGAGCCAACTTGCTTCACTTTGCTTGACGCGACTATTGATGGACCAAGGTAAGGAGACAAGGCAGGTCCTAATGCTAAATAATCAACGTCACAAAAGTCTTGGTTAATTGCAGTCTCAGCAATGACCTAAGAGAAGGTTACTGCCATTATATCAGGTATTGTTCATGCTCATTTTTTTGTCTAATACCTGATTTTATAAAAAATTGGTGAGTACAATTAGAGAAAAAATTTACGATTGTTTCAGCTGATCAAAGAAAGGAAACATCATTCTCGGTAGCAAAGTAATTTCAAATGTTACAAATGATTGTTTTTACCCTAGTTTTTTTTTATTTTTTCTATTTTGGCAAAATGATTTACCTGGTAATTTTTTAAATCTTGTTCAAGTGCTTCATTGTTTTTCTTCAGCTCTGATTCAAGTTTATTTTTTTGCTCCTTCAAAAGAGATTAGACAAAAGTCAGATTATTTTTCATTAATTTTCTATGTAATATCAAATAAGGCAACCATCACTAGTTTTAAATAAACTGGAAAGCCAGAAGCGGCCAATCTCATTTTGTGTATTAGATGTTCAGGTGAGGGAAATTTGGGCGATATCAGTGACAAATGATAATAAGTTTCAACATGCTGGTTCCTTAGTTTTTAATAGAGAAAAAAATGGCACCATAGGTGTCAGCGGCTTACTTCCTTCCCTCTATTGATAGGGCTGTAAGAATCTGTGTTATGTAGCTCCACTTTGGGGCTTAAAGAAGTGGTTCACCCATATTTATTACTGGCCACAACGATATTATGCTGAGATATAATGTTTCTCTCAAATACCTTGTGTTGCCAATAGTGCCTGCTATTGCAATCCGCTTTTCCCCTTCGCCTGACCCCTGGAGCTCCGTGACCTCGGGAATCCGGTGATGTCACATTAACTTCCTGCTCACCTGACATCACCGCGGCCGGCCCCAGTCTCTGTGAGTGACTGTCCTGTGGGCACACTTTCACTTCTCATCACAGCCCAGCATCCCTCCTGCGCCCGCTCTGCAAGCAAAAGAGGAGTGAGCAGGGTGGTGCTGAGCTGTGACGAGCGGTGAAACGCCAACCATAGTCCAGTGACTCACGAAGACTGGGGCCGGCTGAGGTGATGTCAGGTGAGCAGAAAGTTGACATGACATTACTGGATCCCCGAGGTCACAGAGCCCAGGGGTCAGGCGATGGGGAAGAGCAGACTGCAATAGCGACGCTCACAGGAACTATTGTTAACACAAGGTATTTGAGAGAAACCTTGTTTTTCAACATAATATCGTTGTGGCCAATAATGAATATGGGTGAACAAACCCTGTAAAGGGAATCTGTCAGGTGAATTTGTAATATTATCTTTCAATAGGGCATCAGGACCAGAATTTTTATTGCTGTAGCTTGCCCTGTTATATTGCAGTAAACCCTGTAGAATTCAGTATCTGCATCCTAGTCAAGTGTATGTAAATACAATATGCATATCCACTGCTCTCGCCACTCACCCACCTCCCAGTACATTCACTATCACTGCTGAGAGGTGGGAGGGAGTATGGGTGGGGGCAGCAGTGCAAATTCAGTTCAGATTTACTATCATGGATGCCAGCACTGAGAGGTGGGAGGGAGAGCTTAAAATAAGATAACAGGATAGTGTACAGCTATAAAAGTAAAGGATAATGAAAGGTCTTCTTAAGCCCTGTTTAAAGAGAACATTATTGTACTAGAAAATCACCTGACCGATTCCCTTTAACCCCTTAAAGACCTATGATGTATATGTATGTCTTAAGTCACCTGCCCCCAGTTAACCCCGCACATGTCTTCTGATCTGATCAAAAGACGTGTGGCTAACTGGCAAGGTGGATCGGAAATACTCTCAAAGTGCATCTAAAGCACTCCGGCGGGGATTGTGCCACTCCCCGTCACCATTGGCGGCCCCGTGATGGAATCATGGGGCTCCAATGGGTTGGCATGGCAGTGAGGGGTCAGATGGTGACCCCTATCGTTGCCATGGTGCGTTTCCTGTGTATGCTGGCAGAGCACCAAAGCATCGCGCTGATCAGGAGAAACGATCAGACTGTGCAGTCATAAAGTTCCCTTGTTATTAAAATGCAATCAAAACACTGCATCTACACAAAAATGGTAAAATTAAAAACACCAGCTCAAGACGCAAAGAATAAGGGGTACTTTGCACACTGCGACATCGCTAGCCGATGCTAGCGATGCCAAGCACGATAGTACCCGCCCCCGTCGCATATGCGATATCTTGTGATAGCTGCCGTAGTGAACATTATCGCTACGGCAGCTTCACATGCACTTACCTGCCCTGCGACATCGCTCTGGCCGGCAACCCGCCTCCTTCCTAATGGGGTGGGTCGTGCGGCGTCACAGCGATGTCACACAGCAGGCGGCCAATAGAAGCGGAGGGGCGGAGATGAGTGGGACGTAAACATCCCGCCCCCCCTCCTTCCTTCCGCATAGCCGGTGGAGGCAGCTAAGGAAATGTTCCTCGCTCTTGCGTCTTCACACACAGCGATGTGTGCTGCCGCAGGAACGAGGAACAACATCGTATCTCCTATTGGTGCGACATTATGAAAATGACCGACGCTACACAGACCACCGATTTACGACGCTTTTGCGATCGTTTATCGTCGCATCTAGGCTTTACACGTTGCGACGTCGTTACCGGCGCCGGATGTGCGTCACTTTTGATTTCACCCCGACGATATCGCAATAGCGATGTCGCAACGTGCAAAGTACCCCTAAGCCATCACTGAGATCCAGATCCAAAATGATAACGCTACAGGTCTCAATTGTACCATATAGTGAACATAGTATATAAAAACCCCAAAAAACAAATCGTGCAATTGCATTTATTTTTGCAATTTCACAGCACTTGTAATTTTTCCCCATTTTCTAGTACACTATTTGGTAAAATTATTTTTTTCATTCAAAAGTACAACTTGTCCAGCAAAAAAATAAGCCCACATATGAGAAAATTGACAGCAAAATAAAAAAGACGTGGCTCTCGGAAGAAGGGTAAAATCGTCCTGGGGTGAAAAGGTTAAAGAGCTTAAATGAGGAAGTTATTTTAACCCTTCCCAACATGGCAAATTTGGGTTGTTGCGTTTCCGTTTTTTCCCTCCCCTTCTTCTAAAAGCAATGACTTTTTATTATTTTTCAGTCCCCATATACATATGTGGGCTTTTTTGTGAAATAAGTTGTACTTTTGAATAACACTATTCAATTTACAAGATAGTTTACTGGAAAATAAACCAAAAAATGCAAGTCTGGAGAAGTTGCGGACAAAATAGAAATCCTGCAACTCTGACAAGATTTTATGTAATTGTTTTTCCAACATACTTTGTAAGGTAAAAATGGCCTGGCATCATGATTCCCCAGGTCAGTATGATTAGGTCAATACCAAACATGTCCAGTTGTATTATTATCATTTAAGTAGGGAGAAAATAAAATTGGAAATTTGTAAAACAATATAAAACACAATTTTATATATATGTGAGTTTGGACACACCTTCTCATTCAAAGAGTTTTTTTTATTTTCGTGACTCTGAAAATTGTAGATTCACATCGAAGGCATCAAAACTATGAATTAACACATGTGGGATGAAATATTTAACAAAAAAGTGTGAAACAACTGAAAATATGTCTTATATTCTAGGTTCTTCAAAGTAGCCACCTTTTGCTTTGATTACTGACTTGCACACTCTTGGCATTCTCTTAATGAGCTTTAAGAGGTAGTCACCGGAAATGGTTTTCCAACAGTCTTGAAGGAGTTCCCAGAGATGCTTAGCACTTGTTGGCCCTTTTGCCCTCACTCTGCGGTCCAGCTCGACTGGGTTCAGGTCTGGTGACTGGAGGCCAGGTCATCTGGCGTAGTACCCCATCACTCTCCTTCTAAAGGGCGCTTTACAAGCAGCGACATCGCAAATTGCTGCCCGTGGCGCACAATATCGCTAGGACGTGTAACACGTACTTACCTTCCTAATGACGTCGCTGTGGGAGGCGAACAACCTCTTTTTTAAGGGGGAGGTTCGTGCACCATCACAGTGACGTCACACAGCGGCCCGCCAATAGAAGCGGAGGGGCGGAGACCAGCCGCATTAACGACACGCCCACCTCGTTGTCGGAAGACGCAGGAACGTTGCTGTTCGTCGTTCCCGGGGTGTCACACATAGCAATGTGTGCTGCCTCAGGAACGACGAACAACCTGCGTCTAGCACCAGCAACGATTTTTTGAAAAATGAACGACGTGTCAACGATCAACGAATAGGTGAGTATTTTTGATCGTTAACACTCGCTCATAGGTGTCACACGCAACGACGTCGCTAACGAGGCCGGATGTGCGTCACGAATTCCGTGACCCTGACGACATATCGTTAGCGATATTGTTGCATGTAAAGCCCCCTTTAGTCAAATAGCCCTTACACAGCCTGGAGGTGTGTTTGGGGTCATTGTCCTGTTGAAAAATAAATGATGGTCCAACTAAATGCAAACCGGATGGAATAGCATGCCGCTGCAAGATGCTGTGGTAGCCATGCTGGTTAAGTATGCCTTCAATTTTGAATAAATCCCCAACAGTGCCACCAGCAAAGCACCCCCACACCATCACACCACCTCCTCCATGCTTCACGGTGGGAACCAGGCATGTAGAGTCCATCCGTTCACCTTTTCTGTGTCGCACAAAGACAAAGACACAGTGGTTGGATCCAAAGATCTCAAATTTGGACTCATCAGACCAAAGCACAGATTTCCACTGGTGTAATGTCCATTCCTTGTGTTCTTTAGCCTAAACAAGTCTCTTCTGCTTGTTGCTTGTCCTTAACAGTGGTTTCCTAGCTTGGTCTTCCTTTCCTGGAGCAGTCCTCATGTGAGCCAGTTTCTTTGTAGCGTTTGATGGGTTTTGCCACTGTACTTAGGGATACTTTCCCAATTTTTCGGACTGACTGACCTTCATTTCTTAAAGTAATGATGGCCACTCGTTTTTTTTAACTTAGCTGCTTTTTTCTTGCCATAATGCAAATTCTAACAGTCTATTCAGTAGGACTATCAGCTGTGTATCCACCAAACGTCTGCACAACACAACTGATGGTCCCAACCCCATTTATAAGGCAAGAAATCCCACTTATTAAACCTGACAGGGCACACTTGTGAAGTGAAAACTATTTTTGGTGACTACCTCTTGAAACTCATCAAGAGAATGCCAAGAGTGTGCAAAGCAGTAATCAAAGCAAAAGGTGGCTACTTTGAAGAACCTAGAATATAAGACATATTTTCAGTTGTTTCACACTTTAAGTATTTCACTCCACATGTGTTAATTCATAGTTTTGATGCCTTCAATGTGAATCTACAACTTTCAGAATCATGACAATAAAGAAAGCTCTTAGAATACACACACATATACACACACACACACACACACACACACACACACACACACACAGAAACAAACACACGTCTTCATTGGGGTTGCCATCTTCATTATTCGGTTGATGGAGCTGTGTAAAGGATCATTATTTTGCAGTGTGAGACAAGGTTTTTATTGATACTATTTTGAGATAGATATAACATTTTACTTGCTTCTTACAGGATTGTTTTGTGGTGTTTCCACAATCAACCCCCCCCCCCCAATTTTGACCTTGTGAATTTCTGTTTATGGGGCACCAATGGGCGCATAGCGACTCACCCACATGCTGGCACACTATTAAGGACACTCTAAGATTGACAGCAGCATTCAGCAGGTTAAACAGTCGCTGGCAATGTTCTGCTCCAAGCTTGCAGCAAAACCTGGCTCCATACACCTGCCCCAACTTGTGCCATGTGGATGTTGGGAAAAGGTTAACGACTTCTGAGTACTTTAGTAGTGAGCATTTACTAGTTTAGGGTTTACATATGTAAAAATTGCAAAGATTCTTATCCCGGAAATTACAACACCATAATCTTTAATACCAGCTATAAAAGCAATACACTAAAAAGATATACCGTAGTTTTTCCTTATGACGTTTGGCTGAGCGTTCAACTCTGGTCTTCAGTGGCCACAATTTGTTATTTGGTTCGGTGGCTGTAACATGGTGAGGAGCCATCTAACGTTAAACAAGTCTAAGAAACTAGCGCTTAGTGCCGGTTAATAAAATTTTGCATTCATTCATAAAGAGCCCATTCT
Source organism: Anomaloglossus baeobatrachus (assembly GCF_048569485.1). Classification (NCBI taxonomy): domain Eukaryota; kingdom Metazoa; phylum Chordata; class Amphibia; order Anura; family Aromobatidae; genus Anomaloglossus; species Anomaloglossus baeobatrachus. The sequence continues at coordinate 248,524,961 of NC_134356.1, read as the reverse complement.
CCAACTGCATACAGAACAACATGGCCGCAAAGTGTAAGCCTGAAACCAACACAAGAACACCATGTGCAAACTGAAGGAACATGGGTAGTGCTAATAATAGTATGCACATTACTCCTGACAAGGGTGCAAACCTCATCATTAACTGCAAAAAAGTCTGACTGCTGTGCTTGGCAAGTTTTGCAACCAAGTATTAAGTATTGTTTGCCAGAGAGATCAAATACGGTACTTATTTCACTCTGCAAAATGCAAATAAATTTATATAATTTATACAATGTAATTTTCTGGATTTTATTTTGGATATTCTCTCACTGTTAAAATTAACATACTCTTAACATTATAGGCTGTTCATGGTTTGTCAGTGTGCAAACTTACAAAATCAGTAAGGTATCAAATATTTCCTTCACTGTATGTAAATGCCACACAACACTGCGTGCTGAGGAGAGACCGCTGGTAGTATAAAAGATAGAAATGCAGCATTTCGAGTCTACAACAAATCTGCTATTTTCACACGTTGCTTTTTTTCTGCAGGTAAAATCTACTTTTGTGGCATTAAACATTTTTAATAAAGTTAGTTTTTTCACCCAAAAAGCATGGTTGTGTGTCTTGCAGTGTTTTTGCACTTCCTTATTATTCCCTTGGTGAGAAAACGCTGCAAAAATGCATGTTTTTTTGGTGCATTTTTCTGCCACAGGTGCATTTTTTGGTGCAGAAAAAATACCCTAAAACGCTTATCAGCTATTTCTCATTTTTCTAACAAAATTTACAAAACCATTTTTTTTTTTTAGGGACCACATCATATTTGAAGTGGTTAGAACTCGATGGCTGTTTCGCGGGACAAACAGCTCGCTTCTTCCAGGAAGAACCACTTGGTCCCCCCTTGAGCCTCTGGATCATCAATTAACCCGGGTTAAGCATCTTATGTGTTGTTATGCAATTTTATTATAAGGCACTTGCCATTCTGGATGTTGGATATACTGTATATGCACTTTATACACATGGGGACTTTCATTGCTATAGGATATCTCTATTTTAGCTTTCCATTTATAATTAATTGCGTGACTGGTGATCCTTAGCTTCTGTCTACATCTTTGGCGTTGTACTTTTTATGGTGTTTTTTTTTATCTTATTTGTTTAATAAAATATTTTGCACATTTAAAACTCTTGTGTCTTCTGTTTGGGTTCTAGACTTTGGTGGAGTGTGTAGTCTTGTGTTCATACTTGCATGCTTATTGATACCACTGTTCAGGCATGGCTATATCAAGACAATAATTTAGACCATAGGTCTATTTGTGTTATTAGAAATGTCAAACTTGTGGACGCTAAGGCCTCTTTCACACGTTCGTGAACAATCACGCATGTTTTTAATGGATGTGTCAGAGGTGCGTTTTGCCCTGTGTGAGCCGTGTTTATTGCCTACGTGTGTTCTCTGTGTGTTATCCGTGATAACACACGGAGAACGGGAACTTTCTACTCACCTGTCCCTGGCGTCGCTGTCAGTGGTGCTGAACTTCGGGGTTAAGCCCAGGAGGAATACTTTGTACTATTATACTATTCCAGATTTGCATATTAGCAATGTTTATATGCTAACTAAAACTAGCATTGGCACACTTTTCAAAGAGAAAATTGTGAGTTCTAACGCATGTGTCTAAAACTTATATTTTTTATTAGATCCTTTAAAAACATGATAATCAGTGCACGACACACAAACAATATATCAGACGAAAAAATAATATTACAGAATACAGTAATCTCACAGGTTGTTTCTCAATATAATCAATATACAGTTCCAAAAATGTTCACAGCAATATAAAGTGACTTGCATTTCATAAGAGATGCCTGACTCCTTTACAGGACAATATCTCTTTAGTAAGGTGCATGAAAGCAGTAAAGTGCACTTGCAATATGAGTAGCATATATTGTATAATTACTACCACACAAAAGAAGTAAAAACCTGTAATGAAGACAGTAAAGTGTAGTTGCAATATAAATAATCAATTTCTTAAAACATATGTTCTCATGACAGTAGTAAAAACCGATATCAAATAATTGTTGTTGTTAATAATGCAAACCTGACTAGGAAAACAGGACAAAGATATCGTCCTGTAAAGGCTCAGGCATCTCTTATGAAATGTAAGTCACTTATATTGCAGTGAACTTTTTTGGAACTGTATAATGATTGTATTTTGAAACAACCTATCAGAAAAATGTATTCTGTGTGACTACTTTTTGGCTGATATATTGTTTGTGTGTCGTGCACTAATTATCATTTTTTGTAACGGATCTACCGTAATTAAAAATATAAGTTTTAGCCATATGTGGAGGAATACTTTGTGTTGCAACATTCAAATTGGAAAGTTACTTTACAAATTTGCAGTGAATCCCTAGGTTTGGAGATTTTCAACCAGTTCAAATTAAATAAATCGAGTTATTTTATGGATATTTTGTAGATTTTGTAACAATAAATTATAAGTGATAGTAGTAGGTCACCCACGAGAAGACACGGTATACTGATTATAATAACATTTAGATTTTTCATGTAAAAGGCAGATAAAGCAAGAATCACACATGTACAGTAATTTTTTAAGACAAAGTAAAGAAATGACTCAACTTAAAGAAAAAGTACAAAAAGCTTTTAATGGTAATCTGTCAGTTGAATCAAAAAATAAAAAAGCCAGCTCAACTCAAAAATGTCATGTATTATAAGATGTGCACGGCACTAAAAATTCCAAACTGTACTATTTTAAAATTTTAGATTTTTGGCAAAAAAATTGCAATGTCTTGAGCTACCCCGCCACATCACGGCAAATCTCTTTGGGGCAGTCTTAAAATATTTTATATGTGCCATATGGCCTCACATATGAAAAAGTAGAACTGCTTACAGCAGCACTTACCTGGTGCTTTTCAATCCCGTACCCATGACTGTACCATGATCATGGTTGTGGGCAGGACAGGCCCAAGCAAATGCTGCATGAAATAAAGAGCTTGTGCACAGGGCTTGATGGCTGAATGTGAACAGCCACCAATTGCTGCTATAAATAGTTCTACTTTTTCATATGTGAGGCCATATGGCACATTTTAAATACAAAATATTTTAGAGTACGACTGCCCCAAAGAGATTTGCCATGACGTGGCGGGGTAGCTCAAGAAATTCCAATTTTTTTTGCCAAAAATCTCAAATTTATAATAGTACAGTTTGGAATTTTTAGTGCAGTGCACATCTTATAATACATGACATTTTGAGTTTAGCTGGCTTTCTTGTTTTTTTTTGTCAGTTGAATCAGTTGGGCATGTAGGTCATAGAAAGAATAAAATGATACTGTGATGTCTGTGATTCAATGTCTTAATCTCAGCTATGGGCTGGACACTGGAGAATCTGCCTCAATAACTTATTTGCAATGAAAGGGGAATTACGAGTGTGAGACTTTCAGATGTGTGAAAGAACATAACAATAATATATGGGTACAGTACTGTCTGGAGGTAATACTGTAAATAGTAAAAATATGTACCACATACGAAGGACGTGTAATGCCAATAGACTAAATCGGTAAAGAATTCTGAGATTCTTCAAGGGAGAAACAAATAAAACCCCATAAAGTCATAAAATAAAGGTTAAATAAAAAACAATAAACTTTATTGAGTGCAAGTAAAATCATGTTGTGAATGTTACAGCAGGAAAGGGCGTCACACATGAAAAAATGCGTATAAGGGACCAACAATACAGTCACAGGCAGGAAGCTAGTGCAAGGTCAAACAAAATTCATGTATAGCTGTATACTGGATTAAAACCTTAATATAAAAGGTAAGTATACAAATAATGCCATTTACATATACAGTGGGTACGGAAAGTATTCAGACCCCATTACATTTTTCACTCTTTGTTTCATTGCAGCCATTTGGTAAATTCATAAAAGTTTATTTTTTACTCATTAATGTACACTCTGCACCCCATCTTGACAGAAAAAACAGAAATGTAGAATTTTTTGCAAATTTATTAAAACAAGAAAAACTGAAATATCACATGGTCATATGTATTCAGACCCTTTGCTCAGTATTGATTAGAAGAACCCTCCTTTTGAGCTAGAAAGCGATGAGTCTTCTAGGGAATGATGCAACAAGTTTTTAACACCTGGATTTGGGGATGCCATTCTTCTTTGCAGATCCTCTCCAGTTCTGTCAGGTTGGAAGGTGAACGTTGGTGGACAGCCATTTTCAGGTCTCTCCAGTGATGCTCAATTGGGTTTAGGTCCGGGTTCTGGCTGGGCCAGTCAAGAATGGTGACAGAGTTGTTCTGAAGCCACTTCTTTGTTATTTTAGCTATGTGCGTAGGGTCATTGTCTTGTTGAAAGGTGAACCTTCAGCCAAGTCTAAGGTTAAGAGCACTCTGGAAGAGGTTTTCTTCCAGGATATATTTCTGTACTTGGCCACATTCATCTTTACTTCAATTGAAACAAGTCATCCTGTTCCTGCAGCTGAAAAACAGTATGATGCTGCCACCACCATGTTTCATTGTTGGGATTGTATTGAGCAGGTGATGAGCAGTGCTTGGTTTTCTCCACACATACCGCTTAGAATTATCACCAAAAAGTTCTATCTTTATCTCATCAGACCAAAGAATCTTATTTCTCATTGTCTGGGAGTCGTTCATGTGTTTTTTTGCAAACTCTATGAGGGCTTTCATATGTCTTGCACTGAGGAGAGACTTCCGTTGGGCCACTCTGCCATAAAGGCCCAACTGGTGGAGAGTTGCAGTGATAGCTGACTTTGTGGAACTTTCTTACATCTCCCTACTGCATCTCTGGAGGTCAGCCACTGTGATCTTGGGGTTCTTCCTTACCTTTCTCAGAAAGGCTCTTCTACAATTGCTCAGTTTGGCTGGACGACCAGGTCTAGGAAGAGTTCTGGTGGTCCCAAATTTCTTCCATTTAAGGATTATGGAGACAACTGTGCTCTTAAGAACCTTGAGTACAGCAGAAATTCTTTTGTAACCTTGGCCAGATCTGTGCCTTGTCACAATTCTGTCTCTGAGCTCCTTGGGCAGTTTCTTTGACCTCATGATTCTCATTTGGTTTGACATGGACTGTGAGCTGGGAGGTCTTATATAGACAGGTGTATGCCTTTCCAAATCAAGTCCTATCAGTTTAAATCAAACCCAGCTGGACTCCAACGAAGGAGTAGAACCATCTAAAGGAGGATCACAAGGAAATGGATAGCATGTGACTTAAATATGAGTGTCTCAGCAAAGGGTCAGAATACTTATGACCATGTGATATTTCAGTTTTTCTTGTTTAATAAATTTGCAAAAATTTCTACATTTCTGTTTTTTTCTGTCAAGATGGGGTACAGAGTGTACATTAATGTGAAAAAAATGTAAAGGCGTCTGAATACTTTCTGTACCCTCTGTATATTGTTGATTGATTTTTTTTTTTTAATTTCAATTATATGGCCAGAAAATGTTTTGGGGTCAAATAATTTTTTTTTTAATTCTATCAACAATATAATATACTAGCTGTAGTACCCGGGCGTTGCCCGGGATAGTAACTGTCTCTCTGTCTCTCTCCCAGTCTCTGTCTGTGTGTCACTGTCTGTCTGTCTCTCTGTCTCTTTCCTTGTCTGTCTGTGTCTATGTCTCTGTCTGACTATTTCTATCTCTGTCTGTATTTGTATCAGTCTATCGGTCTCCATCTCTGTGTCTGCCTCTCTCTATCTCTGTGTCCGTCTCTATGTGTGTGTCTGTCTGTCTCTTTCCCCGTATGTCTCTTTTCTGTCTGTCTTGTCTGTATCTTTCCAGGTCTGTCTCTTTGCCCGGCTGTCTCTTTGCCCAGCTGTCTCTCTCCCGGGCTGTCTCTTTCCAGGGCTGTCTCTTTGCCCGTCTGTCTCTTTGCCCGTCTGTCCCTTTGCTCGGCTGTCTCTTTCCAGGGCTGTCTCTTTCCCTGGCTGTCTCTTTCCCCGGTTGTCTCTTTCCCCGGCTGTCTCTTTCCACCGCTGTCTCTTTCCACCGCTGTCTCTTTCCACCGCTGTCTGTCTGTCTCTTTCCCCATCTGTCTCTGTCTGTGGCTCTGTCTGTCTGTCTTTTTCAGTCTCTCTATCCATCTCTCCACCGACATCATATAACCTCATGCATAAGCTTCAAGTAACAGTTTATTTTGTTCCTATAGCAACCACTGACAGTTGTTATTAATAACCTATAGCTCCCACCTCCATTCAGTTTAATGGCGGCAGGATTTTAGAGACTAACTGTAAAGCACGAGGTTACATTTTCTGTCAAAACATAGTCTACGACGCTCCCTGGGTCACGAGGCGTCTGTGCAAAATTTCGTGATTGTAAATGCGACGGTGCGGATTCCTTTAGCGGACATACACACATATACACAAATACACTCAGCTTTATATATTAGATGTACACAGCATTATTTGTATACTTACCTTTATATTAGGGCTTTAATCCAATACACTGTTATACATGATATTTGTTTGACATTGCACTAGTTTCCTGCCTGTGACTGTTGTCTTATTGGTCTCTTATAAACATTTTTCCATGTGTGACGCCCTTTCCTGCTGTAATATTCACCACATGATTTTACTACCATAGTAGTAATAGTTTATTGGTTTTTATTCAACCTTTATTTTATAACTTGATATTGTTTTTTTTCCCTTTACCTTTAACTGTAAAGGGGGCTTTACACGCTACGATATCGTTAATGTTTTGTCGTCGGGGTCACGTTGTTAGTGACGCACATCCGGCGTCATTAACGATATCGCAGCATGTGACACTGACCAGCGACCTTAAGCGACCTCAAAAATGGTGAAAATTGTTCACCATGGAGAGGTCGTCCCAAACTCAAAAATCGGTAAGGGTTGTTTATCCAGGTGGTTCATCGCTCATGCGGCAGCACACATCGCTATGTGTGACACCGCGGGAGCGAGGAACGTCTCCTTACCTGCCGCCGGCCACAATGCGGAAGGAAGGAGGTGGGCGGGATGTTACGTCCTGCTCATCTCCGCCCCTCCGCTTTGATTGGCCGGCCGCTTAGTGACGTTGCGGTGACATCGCTGTGATGCCGAACGTCCCTCCCCCTTGAAGGAGGCATTGTTCGGCAGTCACAGCGACGACGCCGACCAGGTAAGTATGTGTGACGCTGCCGTAGCGATAATGTTCGCTACGGCAGCGATCACAAACAATCGCATGCGCGACGGGGGCGGGTACTTACACGCTCGCTATCGCTACAAATTGCTAGCGATATCGCTACCGTGTAAAGCCCCCTTAAGTGTGAGACTTGTAGATCAGGAGCGCATACTGTCAGTCATTTCAAGTCTCACACTCACACTTTCTTTAAAATTGGAGGTAGAGTCGCTGGAATAAGACATCGGAGCACAGACATCAAGTTATCATGGTATTCAAATATCTATAACCTGGCCAAAAAACACACAAAAATTCCCTAAAAACTACATCAGTCAATCCAGCCCAAATGTTGTGAAGACAGAAAAAACCTCTTGGAGTTAAGCCGCTTCTCTAAGCTATACAGAGTAATAGATGGATTTTTCTGTGTGAGTGTATTTGCAAGGAGAACTTGCAATCACTGTTTGTGGAGGTAAGGGGAAAGGACTCATGGGCTAGGTATAGAATTTGCATAAAATATTGAATTAATAGAAAACTATATATAAATTTATCTTCAACTATCTTATGTCACCTATAAAATAAGCAGTCTATTCCTGGGGGCTGTAGCCTGTACCCATATGTTTTATCTGTGCTGGGTATCATAATATGGGGGGGCCCTACACAATTTTTTTATTTATTGATTTTTACACCAATATAGACACAAAGTGTGTGATTGAAATCAGTCAGACACGCTGTCACAGGGTGGGGGCGCGTCTCACTGCAACCAATCAGACACAGGGACTGCTGGTGGGCAAGGAAAGCAGTGCATATGTATGAGGTTAATGAGCGGCCCCAGAAGCAGTATACAACTGCACAAGAGACTCGTTAAGTATAAGGTACTTGCTTTCCCTTTTTTTTCTTTATTTTTCTGTTATTTTTTTTAATTACCTGAGTTCCCGGACCTGGATCGTTACCACCCGGACTTGCCTGAGAACTCTGGGTCCGGGTGTCGGTGCTCGGGTACGTTTACAATCTGGGTCTGCCTATCACTACTGACCATGTATATGTGTAATTGCTTGCCCCAACTCTGCCCAAACAACAGATATAAGGAAAAAAGGGATTGGATTTCCAAATAAACTACTGCCAGATGTGTCTGGCAGCGATATTTTAAAAGTTTGTTAACCCCAGGGGAAATTTTCGGCAAGCAGTGCTACTTCCCAAATGTAAACAGTGTCTATACTATACATTGTTAGTATTTGATGCTGCTTACCAGTTTAAGTTGTTGTCACATGACTGCAAGTATTATATTTGTTCACTTGCAGTCACGTGTGGGCTAGCTTCTTATCTGCTTCACTCAATAGAACATTACGCACCATTCAGTTTCGGCAAGCTTCAACACTGGCCAAAAATTCACCAGGGCTGGACACCCCTTTGCAGACCTATACACACTCAGATGAACTTAAGGGTACTTTACACACAACAATATCGCTATACAATATATCGTCAGGGTCACGGTGTTCGTGACGCACATCCGGCGCCGTTAGCGATATCGTTGTGTGTGACTAAAATGAGCGACGATCAACGATCGCAAAAACGTCAAAAATCGTTGATCGTTGACACGTTGCTACTTATAATATCGTTGGTGGTGCATGCCGCTGGTTGTTCGTCGTTCCTGCGGCATCACACATCGCTACGTGTGACACCGGAGGAACAATGAACATCTCCTTACCTGCGTCCACCGACAATGAGGAAGGAAGAAGGTGGGCGGCATGTTCTGGCCGCTCATCTCCGCCCCTCCTCTGCTATTGGGCGGCCGCTTAGTGACGCCGCTGTGACGCCGAACGAACTGCCCACTTAAAGGAGAGATTGTTCGGTGTCTCCAGCGACGTCGCTAAGCAGGTATGTGCGCGTGACGCTGCCGTAGCAATATTGTTTGCTACGGCAGCGATCACCCCCATGACGAAACCGCAACGTGGGCGGGTGCTATCGCGCACAACATCGCTAGCTATCACTAGCGATGTCGCAGCGTGTAAAGCACCCTATAGCCATCTAAGGTGGATACCACAAGGTTATCCGAAAGATCATGGCTGATCACTGGGGGGATTCTATATAGTGAACATTTTTGGGGTTTTCATCTGAGCATACAATACAGCCCTGCATAACTAAATATATTTTCTAGGCTAATAAATATATTCTAGTCTAATAAATAATTTTACAGCACTATAAAAATACAAGACAAGAAATCTCCCTCCAGCAGTATACAGTGTGTTCTCTGGAAGAATGGAGGCAGATTTCTCAGCATTCAATCCAGCTTATTCTGACTCACTTGCTGAAGATTATTAAGCTTTACAAGCTCCTTCTCAAATTCCTTCTTCCAATGTTCTCGCTTTTCATCCTGTTCTTTGATTTCTTTCTCTAGGACAGCTTTTTGAGCACTGAGTGCCGCTCTATTCACTTCTTTATGCTTCTCCTGCTCCTTTTCCCATTGCTGCAGTTTCTGTCTACAGCTTTCTTCAACTTCAATGTAACAAAGGTTTATAACCTCCTTGCTGCCATCTGCAATGAAACACAAAGGGGAGATCAACACCCACAACCAACACTGCTAAAAGTTATAATCCACCACCGGCGACTAAATTAGGAAGAGAAGCTAAATCTTAGCATATAGGTACACATAACACTTACATATTATACCATCTCTTGTGAAAATTGCTTATTAAAATAAGTGCTTCATCACTTTGGGGAGCGAAGATGTTAAAAAGGGGTTGCACTAGATTTTGGAGTAGTTTTTAAAACAGCCACTCTTATAATCCGGTGCCATGTTCAGTAGGTTTCCCAAACTTTCACCATTGTACTTTCTCAATAACGCCCACAAAACATTTCACAGTTTTCAAAATAAGACTTTGAATGCAACGCTCACCTTAAGCATATGAGCCAGAACTAGGATGGAGGTGCGTTGCTTTCTGCAGACTAGCGAGATCCTCTAATCATGTGTCTCTGGACATGACTGATGTCCTCCAAGCAATTCAGTTTATGGAATCTCTCGCTAGTGAGTACATCTTGTCCGTCTGTGCATGTGCAGTACAATGATACAGAAAGATTCCCTGCACATGCCAAGAGGAAGGCAAAACATATGTACACCATGACATGGACTGCATGAAAGACATCAATGATGTCTGAAGCGCTGTCCACCATGGTCCTGTACAATACTCCTCATCACTGCAGGTCTGGATGGACTTAAATATTCACACTGGATATAAGGAATACCTTGAATGTCATAAGATGACCTACCAATAAACCCATAATCTTCACTGCTTCCTAAACTACTGCCGTAATCATCTGGGCCACCAGTATGCTATATGCATACTCCTGGCCAGAATCCAACTAGATGGGTGCGGCCTCGGTCAATACCCTTGCATTAGGCGAGTCTGTGCCAATCTAGTCAGATTCTGTCTGGGATTCTGTATATTGCATACTGGCAGCCCAATGACTGCCATTCCTGGCTCTGTCACCGGAGAATCGGAATGCTGTGCAGTGCCGCGCCGGGGATCGGGGATCGCAGATTTGATGTTCCTTGCTTGCTGTCCTGACGAAGGGAGCTGTGACTCCTGAAACGCGTAGACATTTGCATGCCAATAAAAGAAGCATAAATCTCCATTGAATCCTCTGAGTCCTTGGCGCGGATTTACAACCCGTTTTCCTCGTCTACTTTCTGTTACCGGAGAATCCTCACAGTGCACAGACTTATCATTTTACACCGGAAAAACCCATTAGCGATATGGCTGTTTGGAAAGGCTACAGGACATTACAGGTTTCTTTTTGGTGAATGAGGATGTGCTGCAATACGAAACATAAGCCATACACAGAAGAGGTGCGGTTTTTGGAATAAGACAGCCGTGGTTTTTTAATCGTCATAAACCCTTTTATTCCAGTCACTGTCTCTGCTACTTTGCACTATAATAAAATGGTCCACTGTCAAGCCATCCTCTTATGGTAGGTTAAGACTCTGGTTTATCATTTGTGGGAGGGTATTTTGTGATATTATGTACCACTTATTGCTTCAAAATAATGTAAATGCTCAATCATTGTGTGCAAAAGATATATATTTGTCTTCAACGATTTTTGCAACTTTTTAGAGAAAAAAAGGTCAAATAATTTACAAATTAGAACAGAAATTGGATAAAATAAGTGATCTATGTAAAATCACTAAGGGGTAAGGTGAAGTGAGAACTAGAGTACATTTGGGACAAATTTTGCGACTATTCGAAAAGTCACAAATGATAAAATCAAGCGAAAACATATGGATAACCTGAAAAAGACAAAGACCATACATGAAAGCCTGTATAAAGGAGAGACAATGAAGTAAAAATAAGATACCAGAGGATATGTTCACCCAGTGGCTTTTTAAAGGAGTTGTCCGACCTTAGGCCGGCTTTGCACACTACGACATCGCAGGTGCGATGTCTGTGGGGGTCAAATCGAAAGTGACGCACATCCGGCGTCACTTGTGATGTCATAGTGTGTAAAACCTTTTTGATACGATGAACGAGCGCAAAAGTGTCATTATCGTATCATCGGTGTAGTCTCCGACATTTCCATAATGCCGGTGCAGCGACAGGTACGATGTTGTTCCTCGTTCCTGCGGCAGCACATATCGCTGTGTGTAAAGCCGCAGGAGCGACGAACATCACCTTACCTGCGTCCCGGCTGCTATGAGAAGGTAGGAGGTGGGCGGGATGTTTACATCCTGCTCATCTCCGCCCTCCTATTGGCCGCCTGCCGTGTGACGTCGCGGTGACGTCGCACGACCCGCCCCCTTAGGAAGGAGGCGGTTTGCCGGCCAGAGCGACGTCGCAGGACAAGTGAGTGCATGTGAAGCTGCCATAGCGATAATGATCGCTACGGAAGCTATCACAAGATATCGCACGTATGACGGGGGCGGAAACTATCGCACTCGACATCGCAGCATCGGCATTCGATGTCATAATGTGCAAAGCCCGCCTTAGGCTACAAGTCTGCAGTCACTTGAACGCTGCAGATTGGTAAATACTCACATTCACGCGCTACACGCTGTGGAGATTCTCTGATGCCGTTGCCAAGCATGTGACCACAAGTATGAGATTTGCATAAATACTGTTACATGCTGACTAGATCAGCACAGCCTCATGCAAAGCAAATATATTGCCAAGGCTGTATGCAGTATAGTCAGAAATGGGAAGAAGTATGCAAATCATATAATTGTGGTTACATGACAGTCCACTCCCGGCACCCTACAATATAAGGATTCAAAAGTCTTCAGTCATAGAGTGCCTACAGACTTATAGACTAAAACCGGATAACCCTTCAACATGCAAAAGCTAAGATAAAAACAATGAACAAGTACCCTACAGTAATTAAATAGTAATAGGGTATTTAGTGAACACTATTTCGATTAAAAAAAAGCTTAAAAGTCATCCCATTGCGACAATATGTATCCAATCAGGATGGACTCTAATGGTCATGTCACACACAACGACAGCGCCGCCGCCGTCGCTGCTAAGTCACCATTTTCTGTGACGTAGCAGTGACCTTGCTAGCGATGTTGCTGTGTGTGACATCCAGCAACAACTTCGCCCCTGCTGTGAGGTTGCCGGTTGTTGTTGAATGTCCTAGACCATTTTTTGGTCGTTGCTCTCCCGCTGTGAAGCACACATCGCTGTGTGTGACAGCGAGAGAGCAACAAACTGAATGTGCAGGGGGCAGGGAGCCGACTTCTACGGACACTGGTAACCAAGGTAAATATAGGGTAACCAAGCAAAGGCTTGGTTACCCGATATTTACCTTCGTTACCAGCGTCCGCAGCTTCTTGAAGCCGGCTCCCTGCTCCCTGCACACGTAGACAAGGTACACATCGGGTAACTATAAGCAAAGCGGTTTGCTTATTAAAGCGATGTATACTCTGGCTACGAGTGCAGGGAGCCAGCGCTAAGCGGTGTGCGCTGGTAACCAAGGTAAATATCGGGTAACCAAGCGAAGCACTTTGCTTGGTTACCCGATATTTACCTTAGTTACCAAGCGCAGCATCGCTTCCACGTGTCGCTGCTGGCTGGGGGGTGGTCACTGGTGAGATCTGCCTGTTTGACAGCTCACCAGCGATGATGTAACGACGCAGCAGCAATCCTGATAAGGTCAGATCGTCGTCGTGATCGCTGCTGCGTCGCTACGTGTCACCTAGGCTTAACTCTAGTATCTCACCTCTTTGTGCCAGGAGGCCTCAATAGACGAGGGCAGACCTGGATACCGATCTGACTGTTTTCATCCCACAGCGACAATGTGTACCCAATCAGGATGGATCCTAAAGCTGGGGTCACACTAAACGACAGCGACAACGACGTCGCTGTTACGTCACCAAAATGGTGACGTAGCAGCGACCTTGTAAGTCGCTGTTATGATCGATGCTTAGCTGTCAAACACAGCAGCCGAAGCAGCGATCATAACGACACGCGTCGCTGTGCTGCAACATGTGCAGAGAGCAGGGAGCCGCGCACACTGAGCGCTGGCTCCCTGCTCTCCTAGCTACAGTACACATCGGGTTAATTACACGATGTGTACTGCAGCTACATGTGCAGAGAGTAGGGAGCCGCGCACACTGAGCGCTGGCTCCCTGCTCTCCTAGATACAGTACACATCGGGTTAATTACACGATGTGTACTGCAGCAACATGTGCAGAGAGTAGGGAGCCGCGCACACTGAGCGCTGGCTCCCTGCTCTCCTAGATACAGTACACATCGGGTTAATTACACGATGTGTACTGCAGCTACATGTGCAGAGAGCAGGGAGCCGTGCACACTGCTTAGCGCTGGCTCCTTGCTCTCCTAGCTACAGTACACATCGGGTTAATTACACGATGTGTACTGCTGCTACATGTGCAGAGAGCAGGAGCCGGCGCTGGCAGCGTGAGAGCGGCGGAGGCTGGTAACGAAGGTAAATATCGGGTAACCACCTTGGTTACCCGATGTTTACCTTGGTTACAGCTTACCGCAGCTGCCAGATGCCGGCTCCTGCTCCCTGCTCGCTTCATTTCGTCGCTCTCTCGCTGTCACACACAGCGATCTGTGCGTCACAGCGGGAGAGCGACGACCAAAAAATGAAGCTGGACATTCAGCAACGAGCAACGACCTCACAGCAGGGGCCAGCTCGTTGCTGGATGTCACACACAGCGACAGCGACGGGACGTCGCTGCAACGTCACAGAAAATGGTGACGTAGCAGCGACGTCGTTGTCGTTGTCGCTGTGTGTAACACCACCTTAACTCTAGTATAGTTAGTATAGATAACGAGTTAGCAGTTTAAACACCTGTCCATGGAAAGCTCCTATATGCACACATAGCAAGGTCATTAACTAGAGTTAGAGTCCATCCTGACTGGGTACACCTTGTCATGGTTGGATGGCTTTTATGCTTTTTTGATCAAAATAGTGTGAACAAAGTAGCCTATGTTATTTTCATGTACTATGACAATTTATTTACTAACTGCAGGATATCTACTCATTGTTTTTATACTAGATTTTGTTTATTAATGTATACCAACACCCTGCACTAATACCGACAGGTGTGCTGGATTATTTTTTTTATTTTTTTGTTTTGTTTTAACACCTTTAACATGGATTTGTTTTTCTGCTTCAAAATACTCATAAAAGAGCACTTCAACTATTCTGATTTTCAGAGAAAAAAACTCTGTGTGAACATACATTTTTTAAAAGCGAGAAAAAATAAATAAATAATAATGTCAAATGCAAGTCAATATTGAAAGGCTCAAATTGTATTAACTACTAAGTGACAAAAATATCCGGTATCCCGGACCTAATTTATCTGCATGCTCAGCATCTCCTTTTTGGACACTCGTGTTTTCAATTCCAGCATTATCCCCACTAAGCAAATCTTTTCTGTCGTTATCTTCTATTTCAGCCAGAACCTAAACAAAAAAAAAATAAAATATGAAATTTAACAATAAGGCTATATATTCAGAGATGACGTTTTTTTGTTTTTTTTTTAAATTCATCCCAAATCCTCATTCTTTCTGGTGGATTACATATGTGATTTGTCAGCAGTACATGTTGATAAAATTAGTTTTATTCATAAACATAGCACATACCGTAGCTATGCTGCAGTTTTCACACTCTCCCATTGCTTTCTGTGGGTGTAAAAAATGCAGCAAAAACACAAAGATTTGACATGCTGAAGATTTTCAAAAACACACAGATCTCAATTTCAGTGAGGAGAAGAAAAAAAGCTGTGTTCATGAGATTCCTGAAATTTCAGCTTCTTTTCTACAGAAAAACTACAACTATACATGTGAACATAGCACAAGAGATTCACTATAGTACAATATGGATGTGGCCTGGAAAAATGGGGAAAAAACCCCCCCAACATTTATTTTTAAATAAATACTTAAAAAAGATGGAAGATATAATTAGATGGATGACAACTCTTAGGCGGGCTTTACACGTTGCGACATCGCTACCGATATATTGTCAGGGTCACGTATTAGTGACGCACATCCGGCGCCGGTAGCGACAATGCAATGTGTAATCCTAGGTGCGATGATGAACAAGCGCAAAAGCGTAAATAATCGCTGATCTGTGTCACGTCGTTCATTTCCATAATGTCGTTACACCTGCAGATACGATGTTGTTTGTCGTTCCTACATCTCTGTGTGTGAAACCGCAGGAACGACAAACATCTCCTTACCTGCATCCACCGGTAATGCGGAAGGAAGAAGGTGGGCGGGATGTTATGTCCCGCTCATCTCCGCCCCTCCGCTTCTATTGGCCGGCCACTTAGTGACGTCGCTGTGATGCCGAACGCACCTCCCCCTTGAAGAAGAGATTGTTCGGCGGTCACAGCGACGTCGCCGACCAGGTATGTGCGTGTGAAGCTGCCGTAGCGATAATGTTCGCTACGGCAGGAAGCACCAGATATCGCATGTACGACGGGGGCAGGTGCTATCGCACTCGACATCGATAGCAATTGCTAGCGATGTCACAGCATGTAAAGCCCGCCTTAAGGCCCCGTCACACACAGAGATAAATCTTTAGCAGATCTGTGGTTTCAGTGAAATCATGGACATATTGTTCCATTTGTACACAGCCACAAACCTGTGCACTGATTATCCACAATTTCACTGCAGCCGCAGAGTTATCTGTGTGTGTTACAGGGCCTTAAAGGTTGCTTTACATGCTGTGACATCACTACCGATATATCATCGGGGTCACGTCATTAGTGATGCACATCCGGCGCCGGTAGCGACATCGCAGCGTGTAACACCAAGGAGCGACAATCAATGATCGGAAAATCGTTCAAAAACGGTGATCGTTGACACGTCGCTCCTTTCCTCAATATCGCTGCTGTCATAGGAATGACGTTGTTCGTCGTTCCTGCGGCATGACACATCGCTATGTGTGACACCGCAGGAACGACGAACATCTCCTTACCTGCGTCCACCGGCAATGCGGAAGGAAGGATGCGGGCGGGATGTTACGTCCCACTCATCTCCACCCTTCCACTTCTATTGGCCGGCCGCTTAGTGACTCCGCAGTGACGTCGCTATGACGCCCAACGCACCTCCCCCTTGAAGGAAGGATTGTTCGGCGGTCACAGTGACGTCGCTGATAAGGTATGTTTGTGTGACGCTGCCGTAGCGAAAATGTTCGCTACGGCAGAGATCACCACATATCACAAGAACGACGGGTGCTATCGCGCTCGACATCGCTAGCAATTGCTAGCGATGTCGCAGCGTGTAAAGCACCCTTAAATCTCCTTAGCTCGAAACCAACAGTGTCTACAGACCAGGCCTCAATGGTAGATCACCTATTATATGTGTGGGGCTGTGCTGCTAGCTGACAAAAAAGTTAATGGATGGTAAGCAGGGCAAGGTTTTTTTTCTGCTGTCAGTTATGACAATGGCAGAAGCTCAGAATTGTCCTTAATTCTTTTAATGGATTCTGATAGGTCAGTTTGTGTACATGGGCACCTAAGTTCCTGTCTGGGTCATACCAGAGGAAAAGGTACTACAACCATATGATGAGGTGACTGCGGCAGGCGTATTAAAGCAATGTGGTGTCTACACGTCAGTGATCGTTTTAAACTCAAAACTTAAACATACTTTTAGCTAAGTGCAGGAGGTCTAAGTCACCCATTTTAGAAGTACACTCACCATTCTCATCAATCCAGATGTCCTTCCTGGGGTGTCAGTCGTTCGGTCATTATTTCGACATTGGCATCTTTCTCTGCCATTCTTCTCTTCATCTACTCTATTTGCAGAGCTTTAGAAGCTGGCAGATGAGAATACCTGTTGCTAGCTACAGAGCAGTCCTAAGTGACTTCTGATGGCCATCTACACCGTGCCCAATGCAATTTCAGGGTGCTGTATAGTTGCCATGAAAGCCAGGGGCATTCTGAGAACCCCATGTCTGCCAAAACCTGAGCTTCAGGACATCACCAAATTCACAATATACTTCAATATGCTACTATATTTCATAAGTATACTACTGCAATATACTATTATATTCCATAAGTTGCGGAGACTGACACACGGGATGGTGTGTACGTCTCTGCAAGGAGAAAAGATTTCCCTTTGGACCCAGTCTTAAGGGTACTTTACACACTGCAACATCGCTAGCGATCTCGTTAGCGATGTGAAATTCTAGATCGCAAGTGCAATCTTTCGAGATCGCACATGCGTAAAATGACCTATGTGCGATCTCGAAAGATTGCACTTGCGATCTATAATTTCACATCGCTAACAAGATCGCTAGCGATGTTGCAGCATGTAAAGTACCCTTTAGCTTCTCATACAACCAGATCAGATCTCATACTTTGCACTGATGAGGGGAAATAACCCCAAAACACTGTGTCTGCAAATTGAGGTTCTGATCTGGCATAAATCCTAAGTCATATGACAAGACTTGTTAAAGGGACACTTTTGACCATTAGGATTGCTACCTCCTCCAATAGGTGACACTAGAGTTTGTCTACTTCCCACTGAAGAGACAATTTGTATAAATATTGAAATGTTAAAAAAAAAAATAACCTACTGTAGTATCACTGCATGTGTTATTGCAAAAACTACTAAAATATGAAAGTACATCAAATATGGTGAACAATAAAATGAAAAATAAGAACGAAATGCCAGGTACATTGACAGAAGAATAAAACAGTTAGATGTCGCAGAAAATAACAACCTAGCCAAATATTGATTTATTTTACAAAGCTATCAATTTTGTATTACATATACAGTACAGACCAAAAGTTTGGACAAACAGCTGCTGTTAACCTGCGATTTTTGAGGCTGGTGACTCGGATAAACTTATCCTCCGCAGCAGAGGTGACTCTTGGTCTTCCTTTCCTGGGGCGGTCCACATGTGAGCCAGTTTCTTTGTAGCATTTTATGGTTTTGCCACAGCACTTGGGGACACTTTCAAAGTTTTCCCAATTTTTCGGACTGACTGACCTTCATTTCTTAAAGTAATGATGGCCACTCATTTTCTTTACTCAGCTGCTTTTTGTTGCCAGTCTATTCAGTAGGACTATCAGCTGTGTATCCACCAGACTTCTGCACAACAACTGATGGTCCCAACCCCATTTATAAGGCAAGAAATACCACTTATTAAACCTGACAAGGCACACCTGTGAAGTGAAAACCATTTCCGGTGACTACCTCTTGAAGCTCATCAAGAGAATGCCAAAAGTGTGCAAAGCAGTAATCAAAGCAAAAGGTGGCTACTTTGAAGAACCTAGAATATAAGACATATTTCAGCTGTTTCACACTTTAAGTATTTCACTCCACATGTGTTAATTCATAGTTTTGATGCCTCCAATTTTTCAGAGTCATGAAAATAAAGAAAACTCTTTGAATG